>NW_022639563.1:1178512-1197728 GCF_010583005.1 Odontomachus brunneus
CCCCTCTCTCTCTCTCTCTCTCTCTCTCTCTCTCTCTCTCTCTCTCTCTCTCTCTCTTTCTCATCCTACCCATAGTTTAGCGTCCGAAACTGGGAGGACGAATATTTTCGTCCCGGTGGCACGATACGCGCGCTACGTCCGTCGGATAATTAAATTTCTCATCTTCGTGACTGGCAGCATGAAAAAAATTCGTCCTTTGACTCTCGGCTGACGTCGTAATCCGTCATGAGGCGGCCTCCACGCACGTTCTCCTGTTCTCGAGGGTGACGCGGCGATTTCGTGAGCGGGAGGCAGAGAGGGAGCAAGAGAGAGATTTCTCTTCCAATTAACGATATTTATCTTTGCGCCGCTTCGCGCCGCTTTCCTCCTCTCGGATGGCCCGCGTTTTATTTTGCTCGCTTCACGTAGATAGCCGTCGGATGTGCGCGCCGGCTGTTGGAAGAATTATAAGCCGAAATTTCTCAAACCCGCGGGCGAGATTTACCTACGTGGATCCCTTTCTTGGACAGGGGATGAATTATCTATGTGTCTCGCCCCCGGGGCCGTCCTCAGCCTCTTAACCCTCTTTTAGGGTCACACAGCTTCGGCGTGTGAGACTGCCCCCGTGGAAATTTATTTCTTTATACCGGCGCATCTCTTCCTGTAGCTTCTTTCGGAAGTTAATATCCTCCTTAATCTTTTCACGTCCGAGGGAAGGGGAAAGTTCGTGAGCAAGACCCTTGGTGCAACTTTGCGCAAACTTCAACGTACGCGAACTTCCGGCCGTGTGTCTCGCATCGTCTTGCCGCGCAACGTTAAAAATTCGCTCGACAAGAGAGTTATAAAGAGAGAAAGAGAGGGGTTGGCTTTCAATTTGCTCTTGCTCCTTGCTTTTTTTTGTACGTGAGTCGACCTACGTGCAACCAACCACCTCTTCCGTGCCCTCCCTCCTCAGTTCTCGCGATACAGCGTGACTTTGACGCGGACAACCCTTGGGCATTCCTCACCGACGAATACATGAATAATTTCCGCGTCGGCACGGCGCAGTCCGTCGCCGAAAATCGATATTCCATAAATGTGTAAATGTAACCGAATCCTAGGTGATTCCTTCGCCTAAGCAGGGGACGTAACCTTGCCTCGACTAGACGGGCGCGCGTGCAACGAAATGCATTAACGTTGTCGTGCGCGCGCGCGCGCACCACCTGCATCTACGCGCATCGACATCTTCGACAATCCCCCGACTGACAATAGGATCGATAGCGCGACTGCATACAAATCGTCTCTGTCATTATATATAACGCTGCACTGTCTTTCCTGTGTCTGTCGTTCGTGTATAATTTACAACGGCGTCGCCTCGACTGTTCGTCTCGTTCCGTTTGGTTGCAGTTTAACGACAAACTTTGAAATTTTTCGAAGTTTTATTATGCGCGCGAGCAGGGGAGACAGAGAGAGAAAGAGAGAGAGAGAGAGAGAAAAAAAAAGAATAATTCACGTCGATCTGGTCAAACGAAAAAAAAACAGAACAAAGGAAAAATATGAAATGTTGTCGCGATATATTAAAAAGGATTTTCCCGCGTTTGTATGTATCGCGGGCTAACTCGCGAGGGACAGATTTATGGGCAATATCCTCCGCGACGGAAAATTCGGGGCGATAAAGGGCGCCGCGTACGCCAGTGCAAATATTTTTTTTCGGGCTCTCGCGTAGAGAATATCGCGATCGATATTTCCGCGCCGGAAATCACGGCGTAATACGTTCGTGAGTGTTTCCGGGCGTTTCCATGCATCTCGGCAGGCTTGTCACTCTGTCTTCTCGCGACCTTGTTTTCTCTACCCCCACGTCGTGTCCCGTCAGCGTTCGCGATTCCGCGTTTTTCTCGCTGGCGTAAATTCAATCGGCCGATTTTCCCGCGGGAAAGGCCGTTGCTTTAGCCCCCTCCTCTCTACGGGACACGATAGTGCCGTTGTATATAAAATAAAATGAAGGAACACCGAGCACGAAACCGAACGCTCTTTTTCATCGCTTCGGACCGCGTCGCGTTTTGTTTCGGCGCGCCCCTCCTACAGCTGGGGGTTTTTACCGAGGAAAATTTATCATCGGCGCCAGCGAGGCGTTTTACGACAGTGTCAAGTTCCAGCTTTGACTAGAAACAATAGACAGACACGTCGGCAAACTCGCGTAGCGCGTATGAAAAATTCAACGTTAGAATTATAAATCGTTTGATCAGGCACGTCTGACCGCGTGAAAAAATAACGGCGCGAGATGTCCAAGAGATGGATAGATTGATAGAAGCATTTATTTTAGTCCTAGAATATATTCTCTGAACATATGTAGTTACATATGTAATTACAATAAAGCATAATGTGAGCAAGAAGTAATATTTATGATAATTTTATCATTTTAAATTGATATATTTAACGTACACTGCGAAAAATAATTATCAGTATAAATATTTATTAGTAGATTAAATTTTTTTTAATTATGTACATATAGCATAAAATTAAATCTAAGGAGATATACAAGCAAAAGAAAGAGAAAGAAAGAGCGATACAAGCGCAATTTGCAGATCATAAGTTTCTCTCTTTCTCTATCTTCGAGCATTTACGCACCGGTCTAACCCGTCGTGTCAAAAGTGCAACGAACCCGTTATTAATCTCTAATCTTTATTACTAATCTCTACGGCGCGCTAACTGGAACAAATTGATATGATCACGCGAGCCCGCCGTCCATTCATCGAGGGAAAAAATTTTTCGCGATCGAGCTAATCGCATCGATTCACCTCTATTAACGGCCTTCGCCTTTCGAATCCGCCGCATCTGAGACGCGACGTTATGCCGCGTTATCATCGTCATCGTGTCGCGCTGAAAGCGGCGGGAACGGGAAATTGGGACGCGAAATTACGTCGAGCTGATTTCAACGAGATTCACGAACTCTTTCTTCTCTGCTTCACGAAAATAGCGAAACGCGCGGAATACAAGCGAAGCCTAAATGGGAATTAATTAAGAGGGGACGTCAAGGCAGCCGGAACTCAATTCACGCTACGCAGCGAAATATGAAATTTAATTTGTACGTCCGCGCGCGTGCGACGAGCCTGAGAAATTTCGGAACTGCTATCTCGCGTTAAAGATTTCAAAAAAGAAAAAAAAGTAAAACCCATAATAACGTCTTGTCTCAACGATCGTCGCGATTGATGATAACACGATGTCCTCGTGAAATCCATACTTAAGGTAAACCGATTACACAATGTAATCGCCAAGAGTGACATAACGTTCTTGAATACCTCTCGAGTCGCATTTTCGCGAAACGACGCGTCGTTACTTCTCTTGCTCACAATTCCGTCTGAGTCGCGCGCGAAATTCTGTGCCGACAACGGCACTGTATTTCCGACGAATCGCCGGATCTAATAGAACTCGACACGCGGGCGGAATGCGGGATCTATTTGCGGCGTTAAATGTCGATCACGTCTCGGTCATGCGCGTACATGATAGACAGGAGGGAGGACAGTCAATGAGACGTGATTATCGCGGAAACCTGTCCCCGGTCTCCTCCAGTTTCTTCTCAGTTTCTGCCTCTTTTCCGTCGTCTCTCTCGAATCATAAAGTGCCGTCTGTTTTGTCGCTGCGACATGTCGGCGTGTGTGTATCGCGTAAGCTAATGGGTTCTCCATTCTGACGAAATAACCGTGTAAAATTACAAGCGCGACTGCGGTGTTTTATGCGCGAGGAAGTTACTTGAAGTAAAACGCCGTCCAATATACTCTCAACCAAGAGCGCGGTGTCGAACAATCGAGTATCGAGGGAAATGCGCGCCCCGTTCCCAATCTCGCGCGTTGTCCCGTTGCCGTCCTCTTCTCCGTTGAAAGCTCACGAGAGGGATCACCCGGATTTACGGCACGGGATTACTCGGCCGCGTATGTACCGGCGCGAAAATGATCGGGAAATCCCGTACAACCACGCGGAATTTCATTGGAAAAGCGAGCGCGGCGCTTCTCCCCTTGGGTTTAATCGAATGAAAATAACGCCCGCCCGTGTTCTCTCTACTTCACGAGCTTATTCTTTCCTTCTTCTTCTCTCCTCCTTCCGGTTTAGTCCTCCTCGTCCGCGCTCTGTGTGCGTGTAGAATACAGATATTTTAATCCAACGAACATCGGGCGATACCTCGCATGCGTTTCCGAATAACAAAAGCGCGCTCGAGAAAACCCAGCGTGCGGGAACACAAAGCGTCGATTTGCCGATTTTGCAATCGGATGTGCTGCATGTTACATATGTTGCCCGTTACGTCGGACGTGTATTCGAGCGCCGTCGAGCGCTAAGCGACATTCGTACGCACGCTTTGACCCCCCGTACAATCATACTTTTTTGGGACATGCAATGCAATCTGCATCTGTCAGACCCGGACAACCACGAACTACCACGCATGGAAAAAATAGTTTAGTTGAGTCAACCAAATATCTGGCGAAATATGATGGACGAACCAGAAATTCCGGTTGAAGTTATATCAGAATTCTTGTTCAAGTTAGTGAGATCTCCGGTTGATTAGAGCTTGTAAGTCTCAAGTTTATCACAAATTTTGTCATGCAACTAAAAAAAGTTTCAGTTTGGATAATTGAATGGGAAAACCAAACTCGCTGAGATAAGAAATAATATCTCTGTTACTGTGATCGAAAACATTCATCTGAACATTTAGCTGCATAGAAATTCGGCTGAGATAACTGAAAGATAATAGGCTGAGTAGAAACATTCTACGGGAAAGAACATAAAATTTAATGACACTAATGGAGTTGCTTTTTTCGTGTATTTCATGTATTATAATAAATCATAAATCATATTCCACCAGACACTTGGTTAATCCAACCAAACCATTTTGCTGTGTTGAAAATTAATATTTTTCTCAGAAATAAAGAAAAAAATCTCAGCTAAAATTGTAGTGCACACGCAAGAGAAGTTTGATTGAATGAATCAATTCTGGTGAAATATGAACGGTTCAACAATTTCCATTGAAATTACGAAAATTTTTTAATTAAGAAATTTATAATTCTAAATTTTAATAATTTTAATAATTTCAATCAGAATTTCCGCATCATATTGATATTTCACCAAAAATTGGTTAATTCCACCAAACTTTTTTCTGTGCAATAAAATCAAAAAATCCGCAAAAAGATTACGAAAATTAGCGAGCGATCGAATATTCGTTTGGCTCTCACAAATCCAACATTGTACACATAAAGGGCTGATATCTCGTAATTATTACGCCGACATTATCAGGGAATAACGACGACGGCGAAATTTGTCATTGCACCTGGCGAGGTTCAGTTATCGCGGCCGTGATAATTATGCGAGTCGGAGAATTTCGCGTGCGGTTGTCAACTTTAGCTTTTAATGAGGTTCACCACGTTTAATAAGCGCGGCGCGCAAAGGACCCAGGATTTGCATCGCGAAGGAACATTTGAAACCCGAGCTTAAACATTTAGCCTAGTCAACAATAGCGCTGTTGAGAAACAAGCCAGCTCGCGCCGCATTTCTTTTTTCTCTTATTTATTTGAGTTTGCATGAGCAATCCTCTCTCTGGAATGCAAATGAGTGTTGTACGGCATGCAAGCACAGCTCTTCCCCGCGGACGCCTCCTCACCTTCCTTTCCGACTCCTAAGCTACATTCTCTCGAAGTAGTTCTCAAAAAGTTGGCCAAAATTTCCTCGCTCGCGACATAGTGGCTGCCATTTGCAGAATATTCCGATTGTTCTACGTGAACGAGTTCGCGTCGTAGTATTCCGCGAAATTTTGCCCGACACAATGAGCGCAATAAAATTGATCGATAATATATTTTGCGCAATGATACAGAGAACATCTCGAACAAAGTTAACGCGTGTTGCTATAAACGCGAAACAATTCGCATCCTCGCGGAATTGGTAGCGGTTTAAGCTTTCGTTAATGCTCGC
The DNA here is from genome assembly GCF_010583005.1 of Odontomachus brunneus. Lineage (NCBI taxonomy): Eukaryota > Metazoa > Arthropoda > Insecta > Hymenoptera > Formicidae > Odontomachus > Odontomachus brunneus. Next base: position 1,184,426 of record NW_022639563.1, read on the forward strand.
AGTTGAGACAAAACCCACGCGTAGTGAATAATAATAATAATCCACTGTTGCATTCGCGCGAAGTTTAATGCATGTAGGTCCCGTAATCTTTCGCGTTAAATATAATTTCGCGATTGTGAGCCGTTATCTCGCTCCGACGGTACGCAGCCGATTGCGGATCTTCGATTTCGCGTGATCCTCACGCGTGGGAGATAACCGCCGCGATGAAACATTTGTTGTCGTGACATTTTGGCCATTTTTTGGAATCTGACGCGATGCGCGAGATGAATGGCCTTGCCGGAAGCATGAAGCTCCCTAGCAAAGAACAAAAAGTCACGCGACCTTTCTTCTAATTTCCTGGGCGCTCGGTTGTTGCAGGCACACACTCCACTTCTCGCGGCCGACACGAGACACGTAAGTAGAAAGTTGGTGGAGCAAAAAGTAGCCGGGAGACAAGGGGGATCGTTAGCGAGTAGACCGCGACCGAGAGAGGAATCGCCGCCGTCACGTGCTCGCGTCGCGTTTTCTTTGACTTGGACGTTACTTGGCCGATAAAGTATGTCGACAAATGCCAGCCGGGGGCAGATCAATGCGGAGACGTCGTTTTATCGTTCGCCAACGTGAAAAGTTTCCTCGTAAGCTCGGTGAGAAGGAAACGAGGAAAACAGCTCGCCTCTTCTCGGGAGAGGATCTCTCTAATTTCATCACGTTTTACACCCACGGCGTGTCACATTCAACGTGGCCGTTTCTTTCTCTCGGCGCGGAATTGGGACGGATTTGCATATGATTGAACCGCGGGCGATAATGTCTCATTGGTAATCGGCGGGAATTTGTTCCATTAATTGCGCGGCCGACACAATTAACAATTCCCACGTTACAGCCCCTTGCATTTTCTGCAAATTAATCGCGCGCGGACCGGTTCGCTATGATGTAATAACACCAACGGCGATATCGCGATGTCCGGGCCTTTATCGCGGCCCGTGTGTCCAACCCGCGCACCTGGCATATAAATAAAGCGGTGTAAACCTGGAAGCGCCGCAATAACGCACGATCGCGTCGAATTTACTATTCGGCACGAGATCGTCCGTGCCAAACTTTCCACGCGCGCGAGAGAGAAAGCAAAAGTCTTGGACAATTGAATCAACGACGATTCGCACAGTCGCGAAGAGTCGTGGACATTCGCAATCACAAGAGAAATGATTATTCAGTTTATTTCTTTTCTTCAGGTTATCTACAGCGAAGAGTATGTTTTTATAATACTCTTAATACTCTTCATGTACTTATCAAATTTTGAGAAAACTCATTATCATGCACTTAAAAGAATTAATTTTTTTTACAAGAATATCATAAAATATCATAAAATCGAATATTTGTTCTAATTGAATATTCTTCGTTGAAATATGCGAAACTTATACTAGGATTCAGGATGTATCTTGAGTAATGTAATGCTCGTAATGAGCTTAGGATAGGTTCGCGGATGCATGAACTTATGAAATATTTGAAACAAGTAACGTTCACTCGAATGCAGCATGCCTTCTTCTGCAAAATGGATCGCATGCCGACCGACCGAACGACCGACTCTTGCGCGCATTTCGAACTTTATCGCAACATAATTGCAGTTTCATATCTCTACCGCGGCGGCTCCCCATAAATTACACGCGCAAGAAGAGACGTAACAGCTAATTATTTGTCCCCAAGTCATTAGCGCTAACGATTTCCCTCCCCCCCTCTCCCACATGCTTCTCACTCCTATCCTCCCCACGCTTTTCCATCCCTTTGCAGCCTGTAGAATGTTCTAATCTACGAGCAACGATTTCGTTCGCGACATGCCGTTCCTTAATCACCATTTAATCGGTTAACTTCGGCGATTATTATCCGCGTATCTTTAAGCGTCTCGAGCGCTATCGACGCGTTGGATCCGGAAGTATTCGGCCCGCCGCGAGTTTCCTCTACCTTCCCCTCTCCCTCTGTCGCACGCGCGCGCATCCGAAAATCGATGCCGTAATGTATGTAGGAAACGGTGTCATCTCTGCTTCCTTCTGAGCGCTCGCTTCCGACCCACGTCGAGCGGTCTCGTCCAATTTGCCGCGAAATTAATCCAGTCGCTTCTTGCGGTAGTTCGCCGGGACTTTAATGACTCGTCTAGCCCTAAGTGATTACCAACGTTGCTCTTGGAGATTTCGCGTCTGTGAAATCTATCTTAAGCCCCGTCCTACATAGCTCGCAGAACGCAAGACGCAGGTCGCAAGCACAGACGTGAGATAACGTGTCCGCTCACGCAAGTCACGCGTATTCGGTTGCACCCTCGCGTTTCACGAGTGCAGCGAGTCGATTCGACTCGGTTGCGTCTTGCTTGCGTTAACGCCAGTCGCGGGGAAAAAGAAACTTCGAAGAAAGTGTGAGGTTATTGTCTTTGCAAAACAGATCGAATCTATTTTGTAGTCGGTAAATTCGTCCGTTGCATTGATAGATATGAGCGCAAGTATATATCGGACCTCTGAAATAACTGGCCAATTAATTACGTTGGTATTACCACAATGAAAAGTAATTTTGAAAAAATCGATAGATACAAATGTAACCTTTTATACGCTGCGTGCCACTTTTGCGTTCAATATAGATATTCTTCTCGCGACGTGTGACTTGCGAACTGCAAATGCGTTTTGCGTATCCTGCGGCTTGCGAGCTATGTAGACAGAGTTCTATGTTTATCTATCCGTTCGCGGATTTGCGTTCCTAACAAATCTTTTTTCGCCGAGGTCGGTCTCTGCTTCTTTTCTTTTCGACTTCGCGACGACACGTTGATTTTCCTCGTGGCGCTGGATGGGCTTCGACTCGATTCCCGATTGGGACGAACGAGTTGATCGCACGCGATCACGCAACGCGAAATCGCAACGACAGCAATTCGCATTCGCGAGGTATCGCGGCCGCGCCGCTCGACATGGACGCTAAATCCCGATAGTCGAGAAGCTTAAAATAATTAGCCCTCGGCGTACGAGTTAAGCTGCAGCTAACCGCGCAGACCGACATATACAGCTCCACGTCGCTTATACGCGCGCAAATATTTCCCTTCGGGCGTGCGTGCGTGCGTGCGTGCGTGCGTGCGTGAACACGCGCAGCGCCGACGAATAAAATATTCGTCGCCGTCATCGCGCAGATCCGAGCATCGGGCTAATTAACTATCGCGACGCATATACGAATTGATCGTTTAATCGTGACATCGCGCTATTAACTCGTGGACACGCACATTCTCGTCGGTATTACACGCTCGGCTCGTTATTTGACGAATTAGAACCAGCATCGAACATCGACAAGTGTTAATGTTCGCGTGACGCTAAGAATAGACATGAAGCTACTTTTGTTTCGTATAAGCGCGCCAAAAAAAGAGTTGTGTGTCGTGAACTTTGACGATCGCGTCGCGCGCGCGTCTATACTCGCGAACCTCTGCTGAGACGGACTCTGCTTAGTCCTGAACGGATTTCAACCCTTTGGTTACGACGCGACAGCCTCTCACTCTTCCTACGACTTCCTGCGATACGCTACACCGGCTGCTGCTATTTTAAGACATTATTCATCCGGGGTTGATTAGTCCCCGTTGGCCGGCGGCCTTTTAAATCACCCTTGTCTCTCGAACGTGCAAACACCCCCGCGTTACCTCTTCCTCAAAAGTTCCGCCAACCAGTTCCTCCTCGGGGAAGATTCATAGCGGGCCTGATTCGATTTGCAACACCGTTTGAAATTCAGGCGAGGGCGTATTTCATTCGCCGACGCGCTTGAGCGAGAGGAGGAGGGTCGAGAAGGTTACCGAGGGGGAGGGAGAGGGAGAGGGCGGCCGGTGAATATCGAGCTTGCCAAATGGAGTAAACTGCAGCCTCCGGCTCGTGTAATCTTCCGGAAGTCGCCGTCTGCCGTCGATTATCTCCTCTCTCTCTCTTTCTGCGTCCCTCTCTCCCCTCTGCTCTCCCTTTCTCTTTTCGTTTGTCGCTTCGTTTCCCTCTTCTTGTCTCATCACCCGTTCGCCTGCCTAGTTCCGTGCCGTTTCTCCCCTTGGCCTTGGCGGTAAATCAGGCGAAAGGGGTGCCGTAGTGATCCAGCGAAATGAAGCCAAGTCGTTTTTACGGGGCGCGACGACGCGAGAATCATATTTTCCGGTGGCTCGCCAGAAAACTGTTTGCGTTCTCGTCGCCGCGCGGTAAAATCTCGCGCCAACGTCGCGAAATGAATATCTCACATGAATAGAAAAGTTCACAGCGCGGCGCTCAACAAATTCCACGGGCGATAAGTCAACATGTTCCCGGGACACATCAGTTCTGGTGCTCATTTCTTTAGGATTACGCGCGTCGCATATTTCCCTGACTGTCGAATACGCCTGGGAGAAGAATCCACTTTTTATATAATCTGCGTAAAAAGCAGTAGATGTTACTAGTTAGTTCGACGCGGGCGACGATAACGACGTCGCCGACATGATAAAGCCCAATACTTTTTACGACGCTTACATAAGAGATGATCGTAGACGCAGCGTATTGCATTATGTCGCCGAACTTGGAATCTACCTGAGTGAAAATTTCGATCACACAATTTTTCTCTCGCATATTTTCCCCCAATATATAATATTACATATAACACTACAAATTTTGTTGACATTGGAAGACTAATAGAGAATCTGGAGGTATAACACTATGGCCCGTGTTAGTAGTAGTCGTCAGGTTTGAATTCAGATGTGAATTTTTCATTTAACAAATATAATATCACATAGAGGAGAGTTGCCGTATCGATCTCCTAAATCGCACCTTATCAAACGTACTTGATCTTTTTAAACGTTTCTAGCACGGAAAGATACAATCTGTAAATATTTCGTTTATATTTCTCATTGCTTATTTATTTCTCATTTTTACCGTTGCTCATATTCAATAATAATAAAGAAATCGATGAGGTACGATATATGGATGAGGTAACTTTTCCTTGTATTATACAATCCAAATAAAAATCTCACGTGACTCTAAATTCAAATTTCTCTGAGTGACTCACTTGTCTCACTTGTCTCACGTGTCAAACAAGTCTCACGAATATTAATACGGGCCTATGTATATACACTACACACTTTTGACATTAGAAATCGTTTGCGTGATCAAACTCCTGACAAGAGGGCGACGTTGAAATTATATTATTAAATCATTATCGTGTCCTGTCAACGAGAGTTGAACACGCGCAGTTGCCCTTGTATCTCGGGACTGGAATATCGTGACGTGGAGGAGCGATCACCGGAGAGCACGTCGGCGAGATAATTTCGTTCTTGCTAATGAGAACTGCAACGTTCCGAAACGCTTATCCGCGTGAGTCGTCCAGAGAGGATCCATTTTCCGCGCGGCAAATCTGGCGACTTCGATCCGGCGGCCCGAAATTCGGCGCTCGGCCACAGCTCGGCTACGTTCTCTCCCGCGGGAAAACCTCCCATTCCGCATTATCCCAAGCCGTCGAAATCCCGCTTCCATCAGGACCTTCATTCCACCTCCCTTCAACCACCGTGTGTATTCCCGTGCCAATATTGCGTCCCAGTCATAATGTTTATGAGCGCGCCTCAAGACGCGATTAAATCTTCGTCACCGTGGCAACGTTAAAACGTCGACGGCGCATTAAAAATATACATCCGCCGGGACAATTAAATCATCGTCGGAGCTTATGAAGTCGCCTGCTGAACTCTACAATCTCCGTCGTTGATCTAAGTGTATCACTTTGAGATTGATTAATAACGTCGCGCTTCTTCATCACGTGCGAATATTTTGACGATTCCGGATTGAACGTTAACGCGCGCGCGTGTGTCTGTACACACACATATGAAACTATGATAATCTATCCGATATTTATTTCGTTCCGGATTAGTTAGATATTCCACGCTATGTATTATCGGGCGTGTGTTCATCGGAATAATCGATACCGCATCTCCCGATACCATCCATTAGCGGTTAGGGATCATCGGCCAGTAGCTCATGTTGATTACCACGTGGTGTTCCTCCTGGCACTTCCTGCGCTTCCGCCCTATAGCGTTGCGCATTATAGGCTGCCAGTATCATAACGGGACATGTCGTATAAATCACATCGAATGACGTGCATGCGTCGCTTTCCCTCTCTCTCTCTCTCTCTCCTCTCTCTCTCTCTCTCTCTCTCTCTCTCTCTCTCTCTCCCCTTTCTCTCTCTCCCTTTCTCCCAGTACGTCCCTTGACGTCGACGCAAATTGCCGACATTAGTCGTTAGTGACGGATCATGACTGACCCTTCCGTTTCGAGGAGATCGCTGCCACCGCTGCCGCCGTCGTCGCTGCCCTTCGATTTCGCACGTCTAATAACTCAATCCTGTTAATATTAGCCGGTTCACATTCGCTTCTCGGCGGCAATCTAGGCACAATACTTTTACACCGAGGAAGGCTCCTTCAGCTGCTTCGCGGTCACTTTGACGTTCTTCCCGCGTTTCCATCGTTACCTGCGTGCGTCTTGTCCGTTTCTCCTGCTCTCTGACACTTTCGGATAAAGAAACGTTTTTTCACCAACAGAACGTTTCGCCCTGCGTTTCGCTTCACGCTGCATTTCGAGGAACCAACGTTCGAATCGGCGTCGGGGCGTCAGCGTAACATGTTTTTCTTCGGCTCTTAATGATTTTTCCGATACGCGCGGCGTCCTGCGTGCCGGCGATCGTTTATCTTGATTTCACAGAGGATACTCTGTTGCGGTTCGCACGAGGCGCGGAATTTATATTAATGGTGGCACGCATGGATATTAGGCGTAATTACGCTCTTCCGCCGCGAACGCCGCTCACCGTGCGCGAGAGACTCGCGCTCGTGAAACAAAAAAAAAGAGAATAAGAGAAATAAAAAATAATATATAACGCTTGTTGCCGCGGGACGCACCGAGACAGTTTGCCGGACACTTTGTTGTGGGAAGTGGTGTTTTGAATGAATCGAGACACGTCGAGTCCAGCCGCGCTTCTCGTTATCTCTCGCCCTATTCCGGAACGTGTGCCCCGTTGTTTTCGCAACTTTTGTTAACGCTGATCGCACGTCGACGCTCTAAATAATTGTTTTTACTCCCGCAATCAACCTTTCACCACCACGTTTGCCCTTAAATTAACGTAGCAATAACCGTCAGCGTACTATGCAAAAATTATCCGAGAAAGTTTTTTCGCTCGCGTGCGCAGCGTTAACGGAGCTGGGGAACGTCGTTAAAATCGGCATCGTCCCGAGCTCAGCCGTCGCTCACGAGCGGAGAGGTACATTTTCCGCGCGAGTTTTCGACCGTGCCAGTGAATATCAAAATAACCGATTAAGCGCGCACGACAGCAGCGGCACCGGTGTGTTCGGCCGGAAAGATTTGCTTTGGAATTAGGGCACCCGCAGCACATCCCAAACTGCCTGGACTGGCACACGCAGATACGTTCTCCGCAGGTGCATAAACTTTAACTCGCAAATTCTGTAATCGCCACGCTCGGCCCGCCCGTTGCATCCGGGCGAATTGCAAACGCGTCGTGGCAGATTCGCGTCCATGCGGTCGCATCGCGAGAGCGCGATCGATTCGATCGGGCGGTCGAAAAAGGCGCTTTGCCTCGTGATTTCGCGCAGTAATCGCATGTATCAAGCCGATTCCCACGAGAGAGAGAGAGAGAGAGAGGAGAGAGGGACAAATGTGAACGCGATACGTATCGAGATCGATGTTTGACGATGGACTTTTCGCGATGGATAATCTCGCGCTTGATAAAAATAAAAACGTGTCACTCGAGCGAATAATTTCTGCATCTCTGTTGTAGGATCAAATAATGCCATAAAAATTACAAAATAGCATGTCAGCGTGTACGAAACGTGTCGCGAATCGAAGCTTATTACGGATATCGCGCAAGCGAGGGAGGGAGAGATAGAAAGAGGAAGATAGCTTGAAGGTGTCGTAAATATTAATCAGGTTCAACGAATATCTCCAGCGCGCAGAAATAATTAATGCCTCGGCGGATGTGAATAATCCACTTTTATAAAACGTTCGTCCCGCCTCCGGCGATCGATATCCGGCGGCCGGAGTTTATGAATTGATTTATGAAGGAGGAAACGTCCGGGCGCTGGTTTCCAGAGACGGTTTGCCCGCATCTGAAAATTGGAGAATATTATCATAATGTATTCCGGCTCATCTGCATTGGAATTACCGAGCAGATAAGGACCGGCAGGGTAGGAGGGAGGGAGAACACTCGATATGAACGCGGGTTAAAAGTGCGGCTGATTTTCCCCCGGGAAAATAAGCGTATGGTAAACCAGTTGTCGGAGTGTGTACGCGGTCGCGCGCGCACACTGTTTTCCGCTCGAAATTTTCCGTACTGCACACGTCGTTAATTTACCTCTCGCCCGCGGTTATTATATCCCAGTTTACAATAGGATCATTTGAACGCGGCGGAAACATTGACGTTGCGAAAAATTGCCATTGCCGGCGAATTTTTCCTATGGTATACGCGCGATGCAACGAGAAACGTGAGAACGTGAGGATAGTGTGTGCGCCGTGCGTGGAAAGAGGATGAAACGAGTTATTATTTTAACAATTACACGACGAGACGACAACGACGACGACGGGCAAAATGAATTATACATGTTTCATGCCCTTAGGGAACCTTTATTTAGCAGTAAGTTAACATCAAACGAACGAAAACGAGCGAACGAGCGGCGCCGTCCGCGGACGCGATGAAATCTAAAACCCGAGGAGTGTATTTAGGTCGACTCGGTTGTCTCTGGCAGCCCGTTCGTCCTGACTTTTTCAAACTGGCCGGACAATTTCCGCGGGTTTATCTTCGCGAAACTTACTCGGCGCCCGCGCGCACGTAAAGCCTGTCGAGTAATTTGAACGAAAAGTCAACTCCGGGGCTCTTTATTTTGCTTGCCGTTTCGGCGCTTCAACGTTCGCAAGGAACTACTGCGTCCCGCGAATCGACGAAATCGAGACGAACAAACTCACGGTGTTATTTCATGCTCATTATATCAGTTTGGATACTATTAAAAGCGCGGGGCGCTGTTATAATTATAAAACACACAATTGAGAAAAAAATATTTAAGAAAGAAAAAAAATATTGCAGTGAAAGAATAATAATAACATAGTTATTTTGTACTGATACAAAATATTTTCCAAATAAGGAAATATACATTTTCTTAAAATCTGAGCTTTTCATGCAATAAATTGAGAACAAGCAATAAATTGTCTGTTCCCTTCACCTAAAAAAGAATTGAGATTTATATTTAAGTAAATATGTTACTATATTATATTTAAGTAAATATGTTACTAGTTCTCACCGAATAAATATTTTTTGTTCTTCAGATATTTTTTCTCTCATTAAAACGCGTCTGATCATTTTACAAATTATTTTTCGTGCGCTCCTGTTTCCATCTGCTTAAATATCAGAAAATATTTAGTCGTCCAAGTATTAACGAGATTGATTATTTTGTAAATAATATAAAAAGTATTTATTTAGAAATATTATACCTATTATTTTACATGTTTCTCCTAGAGTTTGAGACATTTTTCCTAAATCTCTAGAAGTTCCTTTATACTCTTGTCAAACAAGGTTTTCTGGATCGCGTATACATCCAATTTTGCACGTTGTCAATAATTTCTAAATAATCCTTGTCCTTGTCTAAATAAATCCTCCCACTTAAAATGCAACCAAGATTCTCTCTTTTTCTGTGACATCAACTGCAATGTCATTCACTACCGAGGCTAAAACACTCCTCCCTTCCTCTTCACAAGTGATACGTTATCCAAATTTGATCGTAGCTGCGCCGGTTAAACATTTAGTCCGGGCGACCGCGATAAATCTGGCGTTTGAAAGTGGACGAGACGTTTCGCGGATAACTGGGACGTGGGTCTTATCGCGCCCGGCCGAACGTCGGCGTCGCGAACCTTAGACACAATTAATCTTTGTGACGGCGAATCTGTTTACCAGCCGATACATACACAAAAGCGCGCGGTTTCGACGCAAACCCATTCACCGTAACGCCGCCGCCGTCGGATATCTCGTTGTGCTAAGCGCCGTCGGGCGCGGGAGGAGGCTGGGGGACGCCGGGATGCGTCGTTGCACCTGCATGGATTTCGGGATGGCGCGGAATAAGGTCGTAAACTCCCGGGCGTAAACCGTAAATGGTACGTGCCGGAGTAGAATGAAGTTCACCGTTGAATCGGAAGAGCCCGGGCCGATCGCCTCGATCGAGCGAGCGAGCGAACGAACGAACGCTGCTGGTCGGACCGCCTCGTTCGATCTACGTAAAGCGAAACGCGCAACACGAGACTGTAACTCAGCGACGGGATTACCAGTCAAAACTACTAGAGAGTTATACGGGCCACGGAATCGCTTAGTTCGTCTCTTTTCCGCCGGAAACTATTGCACCCGCACGACGACGATCATGTACCCGCGCGCCAGTTCCGACGATCATGTACCGTCATGATCGCGCGTTCCTCCGGAATATTACGTGAATCTTGGTTTTCGTCGAACGACTCGGGTGTCAGCTTGCTCGAGCCTTGACTTTCAATTGTTTAATTTCAATTTGTATATTCCTTTTATTTCATATGTGCTATTTACATCTCAAAAACTGAAATGCTCTGTTAAACTTGATGTGTTTCCAGCGGAATACGCTAGATTTCCAACGTAGAAATTGACTATAAGTTTCTTTGCAAAGTAGACCTTACTGATAGTCTATTTCTACGGACTACCAAAAGCATAATACAATTGAAAGGAATTCATGTGAGAAAAGAAGAACTATATAGTATTCTCTCCGCGTTGTACTTTTTTCTTGGCACAGATATACAAGTATAGTTTGTGTCTAAATATACTTAGAATTATCAGAGCTATCCAGTATTATCCAGAGCGAACAGTAAATCGGGATTAGTACACAAATGTTTCGTACCAACGCTTTATCACCGTCTCTTGCGCCCCCGTGTGTATGGACCGAAACACAATATAATTAGATCCCGCGCGGTGGAGCTGGGATGCGTCAATCCCTGGACGGGAGCACATTCTCATTGGCCAACTACTTGGGGGATAACGACGCTCTAAAGTGTCTTGATTTTCGTGGAAATTCCCGAAAAGCGGAGCGCGCGAGGGGTGTTCGGTACTTTACCTCGCCCCGACAAATTCTCGCGGCGTGAGTTTATTGCGCGAGGGGGTCTTCCCGAGCATTCCGCGGATTAACTCGTCAAAGTGTCCCCCAAGAAACCGTCCGTGTATGCAACTATGCGGCGCGAGACCGAAGTTTACCGCCGCCACCTTTGCGCTGCGACGTGCATTATTTGTTTCCCCCGTTTCGACTCACGACGCGTAATCAGAAATTACGAGTGTCGCGGGGAAGTAATTAGAAATTTGTGCAATTTCGCTCATCACCATCGCGGGAACCTCGAGATATCTTGGAAGACCGTCGCAGTTTTCAACGACAATATTAGAGGAATAAAACGACTCATTCTCTCTCTCTCTCTCTCTCTCTCTCTCTCTCTCTCTCTCTCGCGGTAAATGAAAAGGAACATTTATCCGAATTTCCGATCCGAACATCCGGAGAAACGTTTCCTCGCGACACTCAGAACGCAACAGGAGAGACAGAAAGCACGAACAGCTCATCCGATCTTGGGAAACAAAAATTGAATTTTCCCCACACGCCAGGCGGTAATGAGAGGAAAAAGGGCGCAACGCGCTGCATCTGTATAAGTAATTCGCTCGATCGATTCGGCGCCGAGCAAGTTTATCGGTTGCACCGTCGCCGCGAATAGCTGCACGAAAAAACTGCAGAGATAGGTAGAAACAGCGATCGATTGATCAATTGAGCGTTGATTTCTCGTTCTAGGACAATCCTACGAGAACGTGAACACAGTCATACAAGAGTATTTTAACACGCACGTTTTACAGATATATAATTTTCTTTAACACACAAGAAGCTACATTATGTTGAAAATAATTGTCTGATTTGACAAGAAGAAAAATCAAAAGAGAAAGAGAGACAAATTGCGAGAGAAGCGAAGCGACGAGGATCATCGGGCGAGGAATAATATGCCGGATTACTCGGCCAAATTGCGTCACGAGAGATATAAAAGCGCTCGCACTTCGCGCCTCGATTCAATAGGCAATCTCGTCGAGAGGCAGATGCGATCGCGCGTCTCTGATCGCGCCTCGGTTCATGGCGTTACACGACCAAACCCGTGCGACACGCGTCGTCCCTCACGTGAGAAATCGTTCGCCGTTGCCGCTCCGCGTTATTATTGCGCCGGAATCGCTTGTTCTCCCATGTAATCCGATAAAGAGGCACTACATACGTACCGTCCGGATTTTTACGGCCTCTACGAGAGTAAGCAACCTTTGACAACCCTTTTCGCGCCGAGAGAGAACGCCAGCGCAGTGGCGGGAAAAGAATAGGAAAGAAAAGGCAGCCGGACATGACTGGGATAAGATGGCCGGCACTTCGGATTCGCCCGAAAACTTGGAGCCTTTAGCGCGGTCCGCTTGCTGACGCGGTGTACAGGATTGGAATAAATTTACGACCCTTGGTGCCTCGTATTAAGCATTCTGATCTTCCCCTCCGATCCAGTCTTCCATTGTTAAGAGTTCCATCGATTCCTTGCCAGTCTATCCTGAATCTAATTATTACGTTACGATAAACGGGATATTTACTTATTTATTTATGAATATAGTCGGTAAATTGGAGAACGGTGGCTTCACTATTGCCACATTTAATCAATAGTTAGCCAAGATTCTGTTTAAAAAAACGTACAAATACGTAGAACCATTTACGACCGCTCGATGCGGTTAATACTCTTTCCAAAGAAGACCGTCGAGTTTCCAACGAGGAGCAATCGTCACTTGTGTGAACTTGGCACACCATATTAAAAAATGTGACATTTTTTTTAGAGTTCTGATACTCTCTTGAAAAGTTCTAGAGCTCTATGCAACAATTTTAAATAGTTCCGGTCATTAAATACAAAAAAATAGACTTTCAAAAAAAGGTGCGCTAAGTTCTCGCAGGGCACCTAATCAGTAAAATTAACTATTTCTTTAGAACTATTGTTATATATGATATAGAACTCTAGAACTATTGTAAAACAAACCGGAACTCTAAAGAAATAGTTAATTTTACTGATTAGATGCGCTGCGTGAAGTTAGCGCACCTTTTTTTGAAAGTCTATTTTTTTGTATTTAATGACCGGAACTATTTCAAATTGTTGCATAGAGCTCTAGAACTTTTCAACGGAGTATCAGAACTCTAAAAAAAATTTCACATTTTTGAAAATGGTGTGCCAAGTTCACACAGACTTGGCACACCATATTTAAAAATGTG
>NW_022639564.1:0-14634 GCF_010583005.1 Odontomachus brunneus
CAGAACTGCAAAAAAAATGGCACATTTTGAAATATGGTGTGCCAAGTTCGCAAAAGTAACAAATAGAATATTGTGTTATACCAGAATAATATTTATAGTCAACAAATAGAATATTGTGTTGTACCAGAATAATATTTTTTTTTACAGAGATTTTTGCTTTTAATTTCGTTTTTAATCTTCTCAGGTTTACTGGCATATGTGTGTACGTTTGGATACGTTCATTATTTTTTTCTAATTTCAAAATTGTCGACACACAAGCATATAATGAACATTACTATGAATAAATATTCGTCACAAAATTCTAAGAGAGAAATCTTATCATATGTATATATGCGTGTATGTGTGTGTATGCTTGATAGTTTCCACTTAAAAGTAAAATTTTCTTCTTCAGATTTCTCAAAAAAAAACTCGTCCCTGAAGAAGTTAATTAATGTAGGAACCGAACTGATTAATGTTTCCGACTTGATATCTCGCGTAGGGAACTACTTTTGCGCGTGTGGCACATTTTGATAATGTAAGACCAAAAGCGTGTATTCGATCGAGCTGTTACAATTACCGAATATATATATATACAGTTTCAGTTTTGTAGTATAAATATATTCCAGTCGCGCGGTACAGCATATTATTGATATATCATTACTGTTGCATTATTCGGCAAAAATTATCTCCGCATTGTCGCCCGCTTGCGCTTGCCGAGTGTACCTTTTGTTATTTCGCGCTTGCCACATTAATCTGACGAGTAATTTTCCTCCAAAATCAGTTCTTTGATTTCGACTTTCAAAACTTTCTGGACGCGAAGTGAGAGGCATGCTCTCGTGAACGCTGTGTACGTCCGATAATACTGCTCGACAAATTTCGATTGTTTTTGCCATACAAGTGCAAATAGTCCGAGCCGCTAAACAGGAATTTATTGTCCAAATTTGGCTATTACAGTTTTATAACATCACAGTTTCGGAAAAATTAGGTGAAAGAGGCAAAATTAACGATTTAGAGGGATTTCGTGTTGCAGTAACGACAGAAATAATTTTTCTTAAATTTTATCAATGACGTGAAAATATAAACTCTAAATTTGTGCTTGAGTTTGTTGTAAAGTGTGCAAAGTTGTTTATATTTATATAATATAATCAGGAAATATTAAATAAAAGCAAAAAGAAAATATAGAAATTTCGTTTTAATATTGATGAAAAAAAAAAAAGAAAAAGAATTCCTGTCACGCTGCTACAACATCATGAAATCCCTTAAAATCCTTTTCGATCCTTGTTACATTTTGCTCGAAACTGTGATGGGTAGTGTCGAAATAGTGTCGAACAGTGTAATTAGTATCTACACTGAGGGAAAAATTATTTTAAAATCAACAAATATTTCTCTCTCTCTCTCTTTGATGAGTAACATATTTATTTAAATCTAAATTCTCTTTATTTAAACCAAATATTGTTTACTTAAATCAAGTAAACAATATTTGATTTAAATAAAGAGAACTTAGATTTAAATAAATATGTTACCCGTCAAAAAAATATTTGTTGATTTTAAGATAATTTTTCCCTCAGTGTAGCACAATGAGAAAATGAGAAAGCGTCGATTACTTACCCGCGGCTCATCCTTCAGCGCCTTGTGATGCGTCTCGCTGATGGTGAGGGACCTCTTGTGCAGTCGCTTGTGGGAGAAGAGGTAATAATTCTTGAGCGCGCCGATCTGCAACCGAAAAATAAACCGTTCTTATTGCCTCGGCTTGTGCGGTCGGGGAAGCGAGGTGCCGCAGGGTCGTAGACGTAAACACGAGAAGGCAAGAGCGCGGGTTAGTTCGCAAGTTTTCCTTTTCGCGACCCTTTCGATAGCGTTTCGATGGTCTTGTGACTCAATATCGTTTCGACTGAAGTTCGCCAGTAACTTCCGAAGTGCCGTTCTTAAAGTGCATGACGAAGACAGAAAGAAAAGGAGAGAGAGAGGGAGAGAGAGAGAGAAAGAGAGAGAGAATCCGCTAAATCCACGTCCACATTTATCGCTGTGTTTTCCGCAGACTGACAAATGTTATCTGACTGACTGACGAAATCGCTGACACTTTGATCGTGACAGATGACATCATCATCATCGTGAACTGCCAGAAGTGATTCTTTTCAGTAAAACGTCCAGAGTCGAGATTTTCACCCTACTTTCGACCTTAATGTTTTATTTAACGACTACTTTGATACTCCGAAGCTTATATGAACCTCTTTTGATTCTAGTTAACCTATTAGCTTTGCCAGCAGGTTCTCTATAGAATCTACAAGTGGCATTTTGTGCATTTTCTGCCACTTAGAGACGTTAAGGAGAACTTCAGTTTCCGTGTGCATTAAACATACGTTGATCGTTCAAAGTATACAGATATTAGAAAGTTCAAGTCCAAAGTAGAGCTGAAATTTTGACACGAGCATAGTCTACTACTTGAAACTTGTCTTAAGTGAGATACTCAAATTCTGAAATTCAGAATTATCGTCGAAATTTTGATTCTATTTTCGACCTCAATATCCCATTTAACGTCTACCTTAATGCTCTGAAGCCTATATGACTCTCTTTTAATTCTATTTAATCTACCAGCTTTGTCAAGATGTTCTCTTTATAATCCACAAATGACATTCTGTGTGTTTTTTGAGGCGTTAAGAAGAACTCCAGCTACCATATGCATTAAACATACATTGATCACTCAGAGTATACAGATATTAGTAAGTTCAGATCGAAAATAGAGTTGAAATTTCGAGATCGACATTTTGATAATCCTCTCACCGGGACTCAATGCGCAAATTCGCACAATAATGCGTTTAACATGGATTTGTGTAAATAACATTTCGGGTGTCAATCGCGGCTTTTAGCGGTCGGTTTTTTAGCGGCAGCTTGTCGATTGCATCACAACGTCAAAGGTGTGTTTTCGTATTTAGCGATCTCCGCTAGAACATTAATGAACGACATGCACGCGCTACGATGCTGGCTACCAATTTTGGAAGTTTAACGTGATCCATTAGGGATAATTGGCAGCTTATTGGACGCTGGGTGATTATAATTGTATCTATATGTACATAGCACGCGCCGCGGGAACGGCGACGTTTCGCTTTTGCGGTCGATGGAAATGATTGTCGATAATTCTGGGCGCAGCGAGAGAGTGCACGCTCCAATAGCGCGACGCATAACCGGAATAACTAACAAACCATTACGATCAACGATCTGATACGTTCTTGGCGCTCTGATTCGATTACTCTTTTCACATTTCTTTAAAACCACCATCAGAACAGTCAAATTTATAGCGGCAGGATCTCGTATATTTAAGTTAAAAAGCGGGAAGATATCGTTCATTTAAGGTAAAAGTACTAATGTTGGCACACATCAATGTAATCTTGTACAATGTTATTGTTTTGTTTTTAAATGTGAGTATCCAAACTTGCAACTTAGGATATATGTTTACATTTAATATATGTATATATATTTTTTTATGTTGAAAGTTAAATTAAAGAAATAAGTTAAAAACAATAAGGATTGGGTACGTGTGTCCAGTTGCTTTTACCTTATTAATTGTAACATTCTATCGTCTGATATAATATAAGAGAGACAACGTTATTTAAATTCCGGAGTGTGTGACGTCAGATATGCGTTACCCGCATAGAAATTACTCAAGAATTTCCCAGAAGCGCGGCACAGATTCCAATCGGAATGCCCACAATTGTCCCGAAATGGTTATCCTATCGCGATACAAACTCGGAATTTCTTATTAATTTAATCTCACTAATTTAATCTTGTTCATTCTCTGTCTGGAACGGCAAGGAAAATCCTAATTAGATCCCACGATATTTTCTATGTGAGCATTCCGGTGTACCTCCACGCACGAGAGACGAAATCGTGCGGGCGCGGCTCTGTCGAAATGGCGGTTCTCGTCGACAAACTTCTCTTAACAGGAACGCTAAAAATCAGACGAAACTGTGTCGCAAAGGCTACCCGGAGAAACGAGGAAGTGCAGGAACACTTGCCGAAGGCGTTTTTGCGCCGCCGGTGCGTTACACGTGTCGCCTACTTGAAATTCCTCCACGGCGCCTTCCACGAGCCGCGGTGGAATTGAGGAGCAGCCCGCGAGGAACTCGGACCTCCAAGAAAAAAAAGAGGAGGGAAGGAAAAATAGATAAGAAACAAAACAAAGAGGGGCTAAAAAAGCGCGCGCTTTATTTCGCCATCGCCCCGAATTTTCGCGGCGAGCTCGAGACAACTACTTCGGGCTTTCTCGAGGATGTAAGTAGCCGAAGAGTAGCGAAGTGCATCGCCCGCTTCTCTCAATCTCGAGTTATCTTTCGCGCGAAGGAGAATTACTCGCCCCAGTTCTCTCGCTTCGGCTATTTTTATCTCTTCAGGAACAACGATATATGTCGTGCGAGTTTATTTTACCTGAAAAACCGTTAACCCCTCTTCCCCCCTCCTCCTCTTCTTCATCTTTCTCCCCGCGATAAAGTAAAATTCAGGATACCACCACGGTGTCGCGCTTCTCCATGGTAATATCGTATTCTGAATTCTCTTTAGGCAGAATTTTCGATACGATCTCAGCGATTAATATTAATTTCCCCACTGATTTTGAATAGCCTTAACGCAGTTTCGTTTAACGGAATGGAATTTAATTTAATGGGATTTTATTCTGACAAACGCGTATTCACCCTTTCATCTCGTGAAAGGCTCGACAGCGAGCGCAATCTCACCCGTTGCGGTCGCGATCAGGAATATTCCAGTCATTTCAGCGGGTATATATCGGCCCTCGATCGCAAAGGAGTTAAGGCGAATCGATCCCCGCCGAACTTATCAAAAGCACCATTTACCTAACAGAGTGAGGAACGGGGATCCTATCCGCGACGGAGGAGAACGGAAAGGTTAAATTGTACGTATCGTCGAAGCTGCCATCACCATCAGCCGGCGTACATTTCCAGCGGATCGTACGAGCGGCGTTCTTCTATCGCTAACCAAGAGCGATAGAGACACGTGCATACAGGGTGTCTTCGCGGAAAAACTTCTCGAATACAGGATGAATCCTGATCGAGGGGAAAGCTCGATAAAATTCGGTCGAATTAGACTAGACAAAGAGGGAAAAGATGCAGCGTAAGAACATCGCGAATTGTTCGACACCTTCGCGCAGGTGTAGGCAATACGAGAGCAATCGAAGGATCTCGCTCGCGGGGCTGCCCTGTTTCGGGCCACCCCGTACAGACGAAAGGGAGACGAGGGGTGGGACGCGAGACTATCGCTAGCCCGGGATATCCCGCGAGCCGTGATGGAGCATGCTTCGTCGGTTTCACTACAGGCGCCGCAACTCGGCCCGGCACGATGCCGGAAGATCCGTTCGCATATTTCCGTATTCCGCCGGCAATTTTACGTGCAACTTGCACGCTCCGCCCGAAGACGCAAATTTCACGGCGGGTCAAGGCCCTCGCCCGAGGGCTTCCTTCTTCGTAGCGCGGTCCGACGGCGTCCGCCCAAAATTCCCGGTCGACCATGCGGAATTTTGATAATACTCCGGTGCACGCGATTATTTCGCGAGTCTGGTAACCGAGGCGTCGTCGCCCAGCTATGTTAACCCTAAACTCGCCGATATATCCTGTGAACGGGGCTTCCTGTGTTCAGCCTCGCGCATCGCAAACTGCAGCAGGCCGTCGCGCATCGCAAACTGGCTCGTAATTGAAAAGTTTTGCACGACGGCCGAGCAACGGTGCGAGATGATGCGAGCCGATTTCGGGAGAGGTGTGTAAATGTAATTTGCGCAAATCTCTCTCGAGCAAGGAACGCTACCAGCGTTGCACGAGTGTGACGGCGATCATCTTTCTTTACACATATGAAAAAAAAAGATTGCAATGCAAATTAAGATTGCATGTCATCTTACGTTTTTCGTACGGCTGGACTACTGTACTGACATTTTGTAGTATCAGTTATATAAAGTAGTAAATTCAACGATATCCATCTGGTATATAATGCAAAAAAGACTTTTCTAGTAGTTACAATAATTTTATTGAAATTAAATAAATTTATTAAAATTAATTTATAGAATTAAAAAGATAGAATTTAGAAAGATATTTAAATCAAAATCGAATTTGTTTTTAGTAGTAGAAAGTCGAACGTATGTAACATTTTGAAATAAATATATAACAGGATGTTCCATCTTCGCAAAGTTTTCCTTAATCATCTATAATTAATATCTCGATTATTATTGCGGATATCGCAAAACGATATGGGACTTTTATATTCACGTCAATCCGTTCTACGTTCCTGCAAACATTGCGAAGACGAGATACTGAATAATAATTTCGGTCACAATTGGGTACGGTCCAAGATCACCAAAAAAAGTTTTGTTATAATTTTCACTGCGATATTTTTTCCGCGTAAATAAGTTTGTTTTAAATTAACAAAAAATGCAATAAAGGACGATAAGAGTCGGTTACAAGTTTAATCAATTTAAATTTAATTAATATAAATTTATTAAACTGTACAGATATAAATTATTTAATTATCGAAACGTTTCGCGATCGTATATTGCGATCACACTTGGCTGCTTGATTTTAATCAAAGAGTCTCGCGCAGTTTTTCTCATTTTTACTTGAAGTTTATTTTACACAATTCTTCGTAAAAATTATGGAAGGTGGTCTCTGCGGGGAACTTTCTGCGAACAAGCCATGGTAGCGGACGTGTTAAGAACTCTCACATTCGTAACAGAGTAAGCACAAGCGAGGGGAGAATTCAGCGAAACAGCGACCTATCCCGCCGCTTCTTTAGCCGTTCGAGTGCCAAGGTGTGCATCGCACCGCTTCACACGCGGAAAATGCCAACGAGTGCTATCGCCCTTCTTTTGTTTCGTACGAGACGATCTCTAGCAAGCGCGCGACGGCACTCTTTTGCTTCGTACACGAAAAATGCTGACAAGCGCCCTTGTTTCGTGCAAAATGTTCAGCGAGCGTTATCGCGCTTCCTTCTCTTGTTTTGCTTCATAATCTAAAGTTATTAATCGCATCAAATTATTACTTGGACCGGCTGTAGAACGGCGTAGACATATATTTTTTTTTTAGTGAAGTTGAGAACGCTTCAAGTTGTCACAAACAAGTGTGAATTCACTTGTGAACGTCCTCACATAAAAATTTTCAAACATATGAACCAACAGAACGAGAATGCTATGCGCGAGAGTCTGAACTATCTCGACTAAACACGCTGTCTCTTCTTACATCTCTGTCTCCATTTTCTCCCTTTGAATTTTCCTGTCGATCGAATGGCCGGGTTCTTTCCGTTCTGTGCACGCGAGGAGAACAACGGGACGACGCGGATGCGAGGTCACGTCGTCGCGACTAAAAATGACATAGCGACGAACTTCGACGCGATCCTTCGCTCTATTGCCGCGGAGACTCGCGGAAGCAGAAGCAGAAGTAGTAGTAGTAGAAGAAGAAGGAAAAGGAGAAGAAGGAGAAAAAGAAGAGAGGAGAGTTTCGCGTCGCGCGTTTGTTACCGGTCGCATGAGCGATAGCTCTCCCCGACCTGCTTCTCGGCTCTGTGTCATCCGCTCCATTAACGCCTTACTTCCAGTTTCCAGCAAGGGGTGAAAGACGAAGTGAAGGAGGAGGAAGAAGAGAAGGAGAGGAGAACGCGGCGGCGCAATAAAGCGGGGAAAGGCGAGCGGGACGAATTGGACTGATTTGCTTCCGGCGCGATTAGCGTGGAAACTCCGCGCGAATCTTCGAGCTGCCTTTGTAGCACCCCATTGTGAGCAAATTCGGCCAACTTCAAGTAACTCAGCGCGAACAGCTGCAGGCGACGTTAGTTAAAGCTCCTGCGCGACCTGCGACGGTCGTTCGATGGCATCGATACCGTTTCCCGATACGAACAGGCACGACGCGTAATACGTTATTACGCGGACAAAACTAGAGGTTGCACGAACTTAAGAAAGAGTGACAAGGAAAAGTGAAGAGAAGTGGCGCGGTCTGGGTAAGCGTTGTGAACTATTGAGGAAAGTTCCCGATTGGAGAATCGCTTAATTATTCTCTACGCAGGAAGAATACACATTATAGTTTTGTTCTTTTCGTGTAAATTCTTTTCAATTTTACTGTTTTTTGATAATGCAGAAACAGATTATCAATCAAACCTGTCTGTTAAGGAAGAAAGTAAATTTTGCTAAAAAATCTTTTTAATGGCGCATTTCATTTTCTAAGATATAAATAACACGTATAAAATAAAAGAATGGTCGATCATATTCGGAATATTTCTGCGATATTCATAAAACATTCCTCCAGATTACAGGTATATTTCTCCGTGTAAAAAACGTCTACGTTTAAATTTCGTATAGTTGTCTGGATCCCTGTTATTCAGATTTCTAGTCGTTATTCTAAGTTCACTGTTCGGATTTTCCATTCTAATACGGTTCTGTATCTCTCGCGACACATTCTGATATCTCGTCTAGATTTCCATTGTGTTCTATAGGGAGAACAGAACAGAGTCTGAGCAGAAATATCCTCGTACGCGCGGGGACTGGCACGTTTGCGACGGGAACAAGCGCAGGGCGAGCGATAATCGCGCGCGACAAGTGATTATAATCACTTGTACGTGTAGACGCGAACGAGAGTAACGATTCTCGACAGCGCTCTCTGTAGGGAGCGGACTTTATCGCACCTCAAATACGGCGCGGCGAAAACTTCGATAGACGTGCGGGAGTAAATCAGCCGGCGCTAAACGATGGCGAAGCTCCTTCGACAATGACCAACGCTCCTTCGACCGTGGGACCGTGCATCACTCGCGACGTTACAAGCGAAATCCTCGATCCCCGTCGACCTTCGCGCCCCTCGCGAAATCCCCTAAATCTTCCCGGTGGCTTTTCGGTGGCGGCGGCGGCGGCGGCGGCGATGCCGCTGCGTTTCCGTTCGCGTTTCGACGCGCCGGTAATCCCGATGGGAGATCGCTCGTCGCGGCAGCTGTGCGCAGGTAGGTAGCTCGCTAGGTAGCTAAAAAGTCGAGAAAATGGATAAGGGCGGCAAGGTGCAGGAAGCAGCAACGACGGCGAAGGCGGCGGCGAAGGTGGGAACTGGTATAGAACGGAGCACAATACGGCAGCAATTTATTAATACTCTGGGACTCGTAGCACCCTCTGGAGCAAACGGCGAAATAGATATGCCAAGCGAGCGGGGTCCCGTTACAGGTCTGAACAGAAGTGTCGGGACAATGCGTCCTCGCGCACGAGCTGCGGCGCAATCTGCGAGAAAATTGTGGCATGACCCGGCGCAAGGAGACGTTCGTTTTACGTACGACGTTGCGGAGCATTCATTTTCACTTCGTTCGAATGGTGTTTCGCTCGTAAACGGAATTCCCACATGACGGTTGCTTCTTTCTTGAATTGCGCGTTGAGCTATTTGTCTTCTTTTTCTCCGCCTCTCCTTCTCTCTCTTTCTTCTCTCATTTCTTTCTTTTGTATCTATTTTTTTATTTTTAGTTTGTTGGTGCTCCCTCTTTGCCGACCTGGATAGCCTTTGGTTGGGAATTGGGTAGGAGTAGAATTTGCTTCTGTTTTAATTTGTTTTTTTTTTCAACTGCTTTCGTCTTGCGTTAGTTCTTTATGTCTTAGCTAAATGTAACCTTGCAATTACTACTTCTGTTAAAATTAACTGCATGTACTGGGACGATCATAAACATTGGCTATTATTAGCTATATAATTATTGTATGTACCTTAATTTATGTGTTGTACCTTATTGTCTAATTATTGTATACCTTAAGGGATTTTCACTTAAAAATTTGAAATTTTTCTCTCTCTCTCGTCGCGTCTGAGTAAAGTTTCGTCCGAGACATGAGGCTCGCTTCAATCATATTCTTCAATTAATTTGGTGATTCGGGCCGCGAGGGTCTACTTCCGGATTGTTTCGCCGCGGCAAACTGCAGGCAGGGTCGCGAGTTGCGGAGCCGCCGGCAGGAAGGGAGTTTGGCGCCATATAAGCGTTCCGAACAACGTAACTACGCTATAGATAGCGGGAGTTGGTGGCAGGGTAGTTCGAGGAGGGCTGGGGGCCACTAAATCAAACCGCTGAAGAATGTCTTGGGGTGACCTGCGGGTTATCGTCAGCTATATACGCGGGACCGCCGGTCCCTTCCCAATACACGGAACGACATTCCCGACGGGTCTCAGACGCAGTCTTGCGACTTGTCATCGAGAGCAACTTAAGACTGAGCATTGTCGGCGATGGGAATGCGATGGGATTGAAATAGACAATCTTCAATTTCTCATGCGACTTGTGAGCGCGACCGCGAGCGGTCTGCACGGAGAGAATTTTTTGTAGTGAAAATTAATATAAAATTAATATAAAATATAGAAATGAATTGACATTCTGCAGCAATTGACTGTCCTTTGATTTCATGTCAATTATATTTCTAATACGCGTTATTAAAAAAATAAACCGTCCTTATAAATATTTCAAATGCCCTGAAAAGTATGAAATAATTTTGCATCAATATTCTAATGATATATTCTAATGATATTGGGAGATATTATGCCAATAATCATATCTTTTTTAAATTATTTATCTCCTAATATCATTAGAATATTAGAGTAAATTGTAGGTACACAGAAATATTGATTTGAAATTATTTTATCGTTTTTAAGGTTTTTGAGGTTCTTGAAGGCAATTTTAGTTTCCTACTTTTTAATTATTCGCTAAAAGTTAGTTTTTTAAGTCGGTTGAAGATAAAAGTTTCATCTTATATCTCCAGATACGTATCCGGATTTTCAAGAAAGTAATGGAATTATCCAATTTCCAGATAACCTAGGCAAATCCGGGTAATGACACTAAGAAGCATATAGGTGAACAAATTGCAAAAAGTCTTATCTTAATATCTCTAAAGATTCTCGAATTATAAGGGACATACAAGCATACATACATACAGAGCAAACCGGGAACCTGCTATTTTAGAAGTCGCTGAAAAAGTTTCTGTGTTTCTAGCAAAATTTTTTGTGTTTTTTAGCAAGTAGAACTGATTGGCAATTGATGCCTGTGCGACTGAAATCACAGCAAAATTAAAAAAAATTTATATGAAAACAGAGAAAGAAAACTCATTCTCACATTCTCTCCGTGTAGAAGAGATGGGAAAGGCTTTCTTCTTCTTCTTCTTCTCCTCCTTTTCCTTCTACTCCTCCTCGTCTGGAGAGGTCCCGGTGAGTAACTACCAGAGCGAAGCACGGTCGTTCCGCTCGCGCGGATCAAATCGCCAAATTATTCCGCAATTATTCTGCTTACGCCGTCCATTTGTTTCCCCGCCGAGAACTTGGCGATTCATCTCGCCCTCTCCTTCCCCCAAGTTATGCATTTAAGGGTACATTGGGAAAGTCAGTCCAGCTCTCCGCCGTGAAAGAGTTCGCGACGGAAAAAGCCACTCCATTTTTCCGTCTCGACGCCGAGAGCTGCGCGAATCGCCCAGTCATACCTGCCGTCACGGTCGCAACGTGCACACACACACACACACACACACACACCACACACACACACACACACACACACACACACACATACGTACGCACGCATACGTGCGCGCGGAAACCAGTCGCGATCGCTAACAACCCGGCGATGGAATATCGCGCAAATTGCATCGCCGGCGCATTCGCGGCGCGTGCGGCGTCCCGTTCACTTCGACGCTCACGTCGCCTGTTCGCGGGAATATCCCGTGCGCCACGCCGCAAAATCCTCGGTCGTGGATCGGCTTCCGTTACGTAATGCCGACCACGTACCACCGATATCGTCGGCGCGATCCCCTATTCAGCGCGACCGCCCTCGACGTACTCCCGCGTGTGTATGTGGATGTGCGGGCATACGTATGTGTGCGTTTGGGGACGGTGTGCGTAGGAGGTGCGGCGAGTACAGCGCCGATAAAATTGCCCCTCATATTCGGCGGATATACTTAATCATCCCTCGTAGCCGCCCTTAAACATCGGCCGATGGTGGATAAATTTGCGAGTGACATTTACGGTGCGTGAAACAGTGCGGTGCAACGCGCCCGAAATAGCCGCGGATACACTGAATCGATGCGTGTGCGCAGTTTAACGATATTATTTTTAAATGTGTTGATGTTTGGCGGTTAATAATGCACGGACAAATGATTGACGGAAAGCGTGGAAATCGCGTTGAAATAAAAGAGAAACAAAAATTCACGCTTGGGAAATGAGGTGGAAAGCACGCGCGCTTGTGTACGTGTTTCGATATTGCGCGATATTGCTGTTTCGCGCTACTGATTATTTGCCAATCGTACATGCAAATGCGAATTGGTAATGAGTACGCTACTGACAGTCTGACATTTAACAGCCAGAGAGAGAGAGAGAGAGAGAGAGAGAGAGAGAGAGAGAGAGAGAGGGAGAGGGAGAGGGAGAGGGAAAGGAGAGGAACGAGAAAGGAAGGAAGAGAAAGGGATGACGGAGACCGGAAGTGCGAGAGACAGAGAGGAGACGCGGGAGACCGCGTTCAACTACCCACCTACGGGGTGAAGGACGGCTCGTTTGCTCCGGTCTCTGCCACCCCCGCGAGCCAACTACCCCCGCTGTCGACCATCTCTTTTTCCAGCGTTTCTTCCGCCGCCTCCGCTTGCCTCTCGCCGTGGTCACGCTCGTCTCCCTCGCTCCTACGTATGAAAGCATCCCTCTCTCTTCCTCCCCCCATCCGCTCCTCTTACGCCGTGTTTCTTTCTCTCTCTCCGCGGAGGAAAACAAATTCACCGTGGAGGGTGCGCTTTCTCCCTTCCCTTCCCTTCCCTACCTCGCGTCCTTCCACCGTCCTCCCAGCAGTCGTCCTCGCTTGTGCGGCGCTTTGAATGTAACTAATTAGTAACTACGTTCAGCGTGACGTAATAAGCAGACGGCTTCTGCCGGCGAGCTCGCCGCGGCGTGCAGCGCGCTCGTTATCGTTTTATTTCGAACTTTTCATCCTCTCCCTCCGGCTGCCATCGTTCGCCTGCAGCCCCCGTTCGCCATCGTTCGCACCGACGACGACGACGACGACAACGACAACTGCATCCCCGTGCTTCTTTCGCTCTTACCGCCTGCCTCTTTCTCCGCCACCCTTGGCTTTCTACCAACCCCGCTTTTTTTTGCAACGCCCTCACCGGGGGCTGAAAAGAATTCGATGCTAGCCGCCCGAGACGAGACCGCAACAGTCGCGCAAAACCATATCTCGGCTTACGCGCAGGTTTTTCCTGGCTTATTCGGATTCCGCGTACGTGAATTAGACGAGAAAAAAATAGCTAAGTTCGAAAACAATTGCGCGGGAGTAAATCCCCGCACCGAATATACACTCTATGTATGTATGTACGTATGTATGTATGTATCCCCGCGGGACTTTTCACCGCGCAGAAGATGAATAGAAAAACCTGACGTAATGCAACGTCCGAAAGTCCGTGCAAAGAGAGTCCGTTCGAGTCCAATTTATCGTCCCGTAATTCACTATCGTTAATGCAGTTTTTCGTCGGCACATTATTCCGCACTGATTAACCCTTTAAGTATCACTGGTACCAATAGGGACCACTTAAGATCGGGTAATTGAAACCTTATAAATGTGCTGTTTAGAGTATTTTTGACAATATTTCATTAAAAAAAAGTTACTAGAATATCCCATGAATTATGCGCCTTAAAGGGTTCATTCCACACCAACCGTAAAACAGTAATTTTGTATCAATATTTGATATGAAAAGAGTACATAAAACGTGAGTCTTTACTGAAAATAACAATCCGCTGGGTGAAGCCGTCCGGGTGTTTACTCGAAAAACGATCTCATACGATGCGAGAAATGCTCGTGACTCGACGATGCACATGGAGCTTCGGAGCGGCTTCAATTTTCGCGTATTTCGCCGAAGTTTGCCCGCGAACTCCCCGGATCGCGGCGACCTGGGTCGTCGTACAAGCCACGGGACGGATATGTAACTTTGGCCGCGATTAAAACTGCGCGAGCTGCCGCGGCGCGAATATCTCCCGTGATCGACGGTACGAGCGGGAGTTTCGCAAATACGGGTTGTTCCGACCAATCGGCCATACCGCCGGGAATACACCGTCATGAAGAGGCGATAATTAATTGCATACCCGCGCTATCGATTATTTATATTGCGCGAAGTATAACGTGGAACGAATGCGGGGCACGCGGTTCAAATTCGTGTCCTTCTCTCACGTCGACTCTCGTATTCCCACTTTTCGCCAATCACTAGAGACGCGTGCGCTCGGAAATTGACATATATTCGACTCATTATCACTATGACGTCCCCATTTTTCATCCCCCGTGTGACTTTAATTTGTACATTCCACGAATCGCCGACACAGACGATTGACGAGTGAAATTTTTTCTTCAAATAAATATAATTTCGTCCATAGCGGAATCCTCTTGTATACGCTCTCTCAAGAGAATTATTTTAAAATCAAGAGAAAATTATTTCGAACGCAATATACGTAAAGTTAAAGGAATCTCGTCCTTTACCTACAGTACAAGTCTTGTTCTTGTAATAAAGATTTTTTTTTGCAAGAGGGCATTCTATCTCAAGTGAACGTATTCTTCTTAATTCAAAAGGAGAGAAAGAGAAAAAATTAGAATAATATCTTTCCAAGTACATGTAAAGGCAGCAACTTTACTCGTCAATTTGTAAAAGTTGCG
>NW_022639564.1:14644-20342 GCF_010583005.1 Odontomachus brunneus
CAGTTGTAGAAAAATATTTATTTGCCAAAAACAAGTAAAAGAGTGGCGATAAATGAAACACCCAAAACGCAGCGCGACATAGATAAAATAAATAATAGTGTACGTTGTACATCGTAAAATCATACAGGACTTTTTTGTTGCTTTACGATCTTTCATGTATGCGTATGCACACACGACGAATACCATAAAATTACAAGGACCTATTCTGTTAGTCGATCGTATAAAAATATTTCTAGAAACCGGTGGTTTCAACGAACACGAGGTTAGCCACAAAAAATGCTCGCTACTGACCGGTAAAATTGCCGCTCAAAAAATAAATATCATTTACTGCGGTGTGAGGGACGATACCTCTCATCGAGATCACCTTCCCTTCAGTTCATGCACCCGCCCTCGCACCGTTGATTTTGTGTCGTCTCTGCTTCCTCCTTGGTTTATCCGCGCAATCTGCACACGCATCGCGCATAAAGCAAGCCGTGAAAGTAGAAATTTTTTAAATGGACGCGACCGCGGAAGATAAAAATTAAATTTGTAGCCAAGGAAAGCGCCGTTTAGATTATCTCTCGCGTTTTTTATACAACCCTCGGTTGTGGATCGAATAAAAAAAGAAAAAATCGAATAAAATAACAACGAACCCTCTCTCGACCATTTCTCTCGCGGCTTCATAAAAATTCCAAGTACATAATTTAAACAGTCCGCGCAAGAGAGACAATTCTCCTTCTTTTTTCGTCTTCTCTCTCTCTTATTTTCCCTTTTTCCTTTTTAGAAAGGATTAGTGATACTTTCTCTTTAATTAATTATACACGCACGTACACCCTCTCTCCTTTCCTCTACACACAGGAAGCTATCACTCTACTGCTAAAGAAAAGCAATTACTCAGTTTAGTTTTTTTTCTTTTAATTGTTTTACAGTCTTAAAATATGCTGTCACATACAATGTCACAAATTTGAGAAAAGCTCATTATCATGTACTAAAAAAAAAGAACATTCTTCTCGTAAAAATATACAAAACTGTGGGTTTGTAAATATACAAAACTTGTGGGGAAAAAAATATACAAAAATTTGAGTTTGACTCTGTGTAGTAAGCAAATTGAATTTTGGTTTCAATTTAATACTCTTGATACGTGCATGATTTACTAGAACTTAGAATGTTTCTCGAATAAATCTGATGCTTGCCACAAACTTATGCTAGATCTCCGACTGCACGCAAACGTATGAAGTACTTGAAAGCAGAAACATTCACTCGAAAGGGGTGTATGCATTTTTCTGTAGTCTACCGTGACGTTCTTTCTGGATTTACTGGCGTGACGGTTTAATGGAGAAATTGCCATGGCGTGCAAAACTCTAGTCAGTTAAACTCTAGTCAGAGGCCGGGACGAAAAACGCATCAAAGGGGAAGAACGCGATACTATTGTCGCCGGAGTAAAGTCAACGACATCGGTCGCTTACCCGAAGCACTCCGTAGCGCAGGAGAAACCGATCGCGTGGAATTGTGCGCGACAGACCGGAAACACGCGTGCGCGTGCGGAAGTGCTGACACTTTAGAGGAACAATACTACGCGATCGTGGGAGTCGGACGATCGTTTCGCGCGACCGTACCTCGATAGCGTCGATTAAGGCGAGGAAGGATGCGTCTCGAGTGTATCCACATGGTCGTGAATTTGAGCATGAACCTTCAATTGCGCTCGTCTCTCTCGCTCTTTCTCTCCTGCAACCGTCATTGCGGCGCGTTGCGCTTTCATATCGTACCATAAGACAAATATCCCAATAATTAAACTAATAAGAAAGCAGATCAGTTTTGCACTTTTGTTAAGAAGCAAGGTAAAAGTATCAATGTCCGTACATGTAGCTAATGCTGGACACTCTTTTTGTTTTGGTCTTTATATATAAATATTTAAACTTTTAACGCAAAATATATGTACAAGTATTAAATATGTAAATATATTCTATGTTGAAAGTTTAAATATTCGTATTGAAAAGCCAAAATAATAAGAATGTTCAGGATTACATACGTGTTCAGAAATTAATATTTTTACCTTAATTAGTGTGATTGCAAAGAAAATTAACGTTTATATAGAAGCTTGTTTTGTTAGCGATCTAAAAACAATAGAAGATAAAGCGATCAATAAATATCAATTATAATTTTAATGAGATACATGAGATAATACCAGTTGAACTGAGTAACTAATATTGAACTGAGAAATGAATTATATCCTAATTACTGAACAATACAGACTTGGTAATTGAATGCTCATTAAATGTTACAAATTGGGGAAGGGGGAGAGAAGTCATAAAGAAATATCTTTTAACCCTTTACTGCCTAAATTAATCTTATGTTTAAAAAATCAATCTCATGTTTAAAAAATTTTTCATGTATATAGAATGTTTAAAACTAAAGTACTCAATACATATAAAGTGAAATTTTATATTTCTAATTTTTTTATCTTCTCAAAATAAATGGTGTAAATATTAACTTACTATTGCTGCCAACATACTAAAAAATATGCAACATATTAAAAAAGGCAGCCATATTGTGATGTACACGTTACATCGGTCAAAACGAGAATAACATTCATATTGGAGATAAATAATAATGAAACTGAATTGTGACTTCAGAGTCACAGTAGAGAGTTAATAAAATTTTAAATATTTTTTTAGAAATATTAAATACAAGTATATTTTTAATATTTCAATTATTGCAACAAAGTTTAATTGGTACTGGGATATTTACCTTACAGTAAAGTGTTATAACTTATTCAATTCACTCGACTCCTCTTGATCTGTTCCCCTCGCTTTGCTGCTACGTCAAATTTCGTTACGCCAAATATACTTCGCTAATAATTGACTTATTCTGTTTATTTAGGCGCGTGCGTATTGTTTATATGCCTTTATCGTTTGTTAATGGGAATGACAGTAATATTATCTGCAAAGCAGACGTTATGCCTTTTGGTCGTCCTAGTCATTATTTGATCTACATTACGTGTGCGTTATCTATCAATTGTAAACTAAACCCCTAATCAAGTATTATTATTATCATTATTATTATTAATTCTTGATTTTCAAACCGCGATTCACCGGATTCCCGACCTTACCAACGTCGAACTCTTGATTAATTGACTGGTTAATTGTCAACTTTCAATTTTTAACCTAAACCTCCATTACGAGTTCATTCAACTCCTAAAATTATTATAAACTTCCGAATTTAATCGACCAGATAGAATATAATAGAATATTAAATGAGAGCTGGCACGGACGATGTCGGTGCGCAGAAAATCAATCTACTTGCAACAACGTCTAATATAATAATACAATTCTTTTTTGGCGAGTTTACTCTTCCGTTTTTCCTTTCTTCCTCGCTCTGATTCGCGCCTCACGCGCTCCAACTGAGACTCGCGCGGCGGGAGTCTTCGGCGATGGAAATGAAAATAACAAGTGAAAAAACTCGAAGCAGCCGTTCTGGCAAGAGGTAATGAGAATTGAGGGCGAGCAATCAGGTAGTTTTGTTAACGTCCAGTCGTAAAATCTGACTTATGTGAAGTAAAAGTACCGATGTCCGGACACATGCATAATTCTTTTCCTTGTCTTGGTCTTTAAATACTAATGTTTAAACTTTAACATAAAAAAATATATACATACATATGTACATGTATACATATATACATATATGTATATATTAAATATGTACATGTATTCCGTATTAAGAGTTTAAACATTCGTATTTAAGCACCAACACGATAAGAATGTTCAGAATTAGGTGCGTATGCGAGAATTGGTACTTTTACTTGATGAAGTGAGAATACGTTATCGCGCTCGCTTACACACGATTTGTCGACGATCGTTTCCAAATTTCTCTTTGCACATTGATTGAACTCAATTTCCGACGCATTAGTTTCGACTGGTATCGCCATTTCTGCCAGGGGACGATGGCGCAACATAATCAAATCGATCACGGACGCTTCCCCTGTTTATAATTAAACGTAAGCGTTGTTATTATTGACAATGCACAATTAATTGGCCAATAATAGTGGTACAGGCTGGTGTGGCCGTTCTGCCGTCGTCACCGCCGGTCGAGAAAGCCCGCCTTTTCCGTACTCCGTAGCGGCTGTCACACGCAAGCACACACAATAACAGCGCGCGATGAAACTTTCACGCCGCGTTCTGCGCCGGGCGATACGTGCTACGGCCTCCCGGTAATGGGTTAAT
This sequence comes from Odontomachus brunneus, assembly GCF_010583005.1. NCBI lineage: Eukaryota > Metazoa > Arthropoda > Insecta > Hymenoptera > Formicidae > Odontomachus > Odontomachus brunneus. The sequence goes on from NW_022639564.1 coordinate 18,844, forward strand.
GCATTTTTACCGAGGTCTGCTGAGGGAACGACATTACAGCGAGCAGTGTGTTACACGTAAAAAATTTAATTCACCGCAGGGGACTCGCGCCGATGCTGCCTACGATACGTTTTGACCGGATCACGCTGTATAACGCGGACGAATGCGAGAGGATCGTAAAACGCGGCCACCTTTCGTAAAGCGCTGCACGCGCCAGGTGACATCGGCCACCGGCTTCGCGCACACGGGGAAACGGTATTACGGAGTTCTCTTTTTTCAATATCGCTAAAACCGGGCATTTTGCAGTCTAACCGTTGTATCTTTCAGGCGCACTGTCGCTGCGTAAACAGAGGAGACACATACACGCGAGAAGTGTGTGTCGCAGGAGACAAGTGGCTCGAAAATTCCTCCGAAGATTTGCTCGCTGAAGGTGTGCACGCGAAGAGAGGTGGAGAAAAAGGACGAAGAGAAGAGAAACTCCCGTCGCCGAACTCAACAATCCGAATTTACGCGCAGATTTGCACGTTTTAATCTCGAGATGACCCAATCACTTCGTGCCATCCGCGCGGCCCCGTTCCACCTTTTTCCGCCTGGTTTTGTTATAGAAGAAGGGAAAACAACCCATTCCCGGATTAAGGGCTGTACCGATCAAAGGATCAGACCTGTCGATAGGAAATAAGGCGGGCGCCGATGGCGCTCGACGCGGAGCGGGCGAAGCGTAACGCGCAACAAATGGGAAATTCGTAGCGTGACGCGCGGTAAACGGGGAAAATCGAAGCGTGACGTTGCGCAATAAATGGGCAAATCCAAAATAACGACGGGCACACTACCCCGAATAGCGGGGGTAATGTCTGTCGGATCTCCTCGTCCTCCTTTCGCCTCGCTCCTCTCCTATCTCCCGTCCCGTTCGCTTGCGAATAAGCCGAACTCTTTCTTTCTCTCTCCGTCGTCCTCGTTCCAGATCGACGGAACTCAAAGCGGCGAGGCGAGAGATCGGATAAGCGTTCCTTGGCGAAAGAGAGAACGAGAACATTTTAACAACGGGACGGAGATGAGATGGCGCGCTTTCCCGGCGCGGGGCGCGAGCCAGCGACAGAGGGTGGTGGGGTGGGTGAACGCGGCAGGGAGAAAATGGCAAAGAGACGCGGAAGAAAGGAAGGAAATTGCGGTTCAGGAATCCGAGCTCTCCTATGCGAGATTCCGCGCTACTTTCGGTAATGCTTGCCTGTTTTGCGCGCTATACCAGTCGTCGACGGAATCGACGAAATCGGAGGAAGATACCGACGACGATAGTGGCGGCTTCGTCGTCGTCGCTCCTTTCTCCCAAGGGCAAGCTGTTGTCTGAGTTGTAGTATTCGAATTAATCAATAAAACTTTTCGTTAATCAAAACAATCGGCTAAGCAATCATCAAAATTAATCGTATATAGGATAGGATAGCATAACTTTTTACAGCTTGATATTTCAGAAATTAAGAAGGATATACAAAAATATTTTTTACAAAAGTTGCAGAATATCGAAA
>NW_022639564.1:20352-22475 GCF_010583005.1 Odontomachus brunneus
TTCTCTGCGACGTCTCGCGCACTCACATAATCGTATAACACGCGACTTACGTTTCCCTTTTACGAGCACTTTATCAACAGGACACACCTTCTTCATCGATGATTCCACCGTTTTCTCTGTCGCTCGGATATGTTCACCATTTTCTTCGAATGGCACCTCGTGCGTCTTGCTTCGCGCTAAATCGGGTCGCAACATGGGCGCGACCGTGATGTACAAACGGGGCTTACTCGTACAAAGGGAGTAGCGCGTTTATGTGCGGGTGTGCGTTTCAAGCACACTCGTGATTCTTTTACGATTTTACTAGACATCGGAGCGACGACCATAACGACGACGGAGACGGCGACGTCTCTCTAACGATTCGTCTTTCTTGTCGCGCGGTTTCTCCACCCTCCCGTCCACGTGAAGAAGTAAGAGCGAGGAGGGCGACTAATGACCGGAAAAAGATCCCGCGCGATCTTCATCGTGCGCTTCGTCCACCGCCAACGCCACTACCGTTGCACCGCAACGTCTCTCTCTGTCTCTCTCTCTCTCTCTCTCTCTCTCTCTCTCTCTCTCTCTCTCTCTTTCTCTCTTTTCCCGTTTGTTACGTTTTTTTCGCCGTTCCCGTGCGCGAGCCCAATGACGTAGCCGAAGGCGCGGCTGGCGCTCTCGTGGATTTAACGTCTCGCGAAAGCGCGACGGTGAAAAATTCGCGTGGACGGCTAACGAGGCCGAGTCTGTTACATGGGCGTTCCCTTTAAAACGGGAAAAGACGCTTCTGATGTCGGGAAATCAATAATTCCCCGGTTACACAGGCCATCGTCGTCGAAATGGGTCGAGGAATTAAGCTCTAAGCAAGAGGTAAGAGGTTTACGCGTTCGCTCCTTGTATCGTTTATTCCGTCCCACGTGATGTTTAATGCGACCCTCACGCGTCCACGACGAATTGGAGACGCGACTGATCGTGCCGAAGCCTGATCGAGAGTTAAATTTACGATCCTAGAGCTGGAAGCTCGTTCACGGAGGAACGCGAAGCAGAAAGAGAAGTGCGCGCAACGGGACATCCCATGGAGAGCGTGAGATTCCGCAGCGCGTGAATGCGCTGGATTGGATTTTTTCCCTCGAGGTGTTTAATTTTCTCCTCGGGCCAGAGGTGGCCCGAAATTACGGCCGCAGCGGGGAAAGCGTAATTGCAATTTGACACGCGAGTACGCGACCGACGGTGTCGACGATTACCCCGAGTGAGGCTGATACGTCTAAATTCGAGCGTCGACATGTGTTCTCGCTCGCGCGGAGATCTCAAGAGAAAATAGTGAAGAAAAGAGAGACGCGAAACCCATGTTGATCCGAACTCTGTTCTACACGGGCGCCAAAATCGCCGGGTAGGAAATCATGTTGGAAAGACACAGGTCGAGGTGGCCACGAATCTCGACCTGGATCACTCGTTCGAAATATCATCGTGCCGCGCGTCGCGGCGATCGGGAATTTCCCACGGGAGTCTTATTACGTCGGAAAAATTGAGGCAAAATTGAGGGACGCGGATTCGCCAAGGCACCAACGACGACAACGACAGTGACAACAGCAACACAGCATAGTTACACACGCTGCGCCGACGAGTAAAAACGACATAAGTCCCGGTTCTCGAGGCCGACAGACAATTTCCTTGTAGATGCCCTCGGGACGACCGGCGTTCGCGCGCGGCACGTGTCACCAGCAGAATACGGAATCGAAAATCGATTCGCGCCCAACGAAAGAGAAACTGTGGGATCGACGTGCGCCTTAAATATGAATGCATCCCGATAACAGACCGACAAACGTGTGGCGTCGCCACCAAAAGCTTCTTCGTCGCCTATGGCGACACATGCTGTGACGCGTGTCCCGCGTTTCCACTTCGCGTTTGTACGCGTCTTACACAATGAGAAAATATTGTGGTAAATTTTTACATTTTTGTGACGTTGACTTAGTAGATTTGACGTCGACTTAGCAGAATTGTTTTCTGGAATCTTCATAAATTTTCCTAAATCTATTAAGGTAAAAGTACCAATGCCCGGATACGTATCTAATCCTGAACATTCTTATTGTTTTGGTTTTTAAATATAAATATTTAAATTTTCAACATAAAATATATGTACAAGTATTGAGTAT
>NW_022639564.1:22485-26554 GCF_010583005.1 Odontomachus brunneus
GAAAAGCCAAAATAATAAGAATGTTCAGGATTACATACGTGTTCAGAAATTAATATTTTTACCTTAATTAGTGTGATTGCAAAGAAAATTAACGTTTATATAGAAGCTTGTTTTGTTAGCGATCTAAAAACAATAGAAGATAAAGCGATCAATAAATATCAATTATAATTTTAATGAGATACATGAGATAATACCAGTTGAACTGAGTAACTAATATTGAACTGAGAAATGAATTATATCCTAATTACTGAACAATACAGACTTGGTAATTGAATGCTCATTAAATGTTACAAATTGGGGAAGGGGGAGAGAAGTCATAAAGAAATATCTTTTAACCCTTTACTGCCTAAATTAATCTTATGTTTAAAAAATCAATCTCATGTTTAAAAAATTTTTCATGTATATAGAATGTTTAAAACTAAAGTACTCAATACATATAAAGTGAAATTTTATATTTCTAATTTTTTTATCTTCTCAAAATAAATGGTGTAAATATTAACTTACTATTGCTGCCAACATACTAAAAAATATGCAACATATTAAAAAAGGCAGCCATATTGTGATGTACACGTTACATCGGTCAAAACGAGAATAACATTCATATTGGAGATAAATAATAATGAAACTGAATTGTGACTTCAGAGTCACAGTAGAGAGTTAATAAAATTTTAAATATTTTTTTAGAAATATTAAATACAAGTATATTTTTAATATTTCAATTATTGCAACAAAGTTTAATTGGTACTGGGATATTTACCTTACAGTAAAGTGTTATAACTTATTCAATTCACTCGACTCCTCTTGATCTGTTCCCCTCGCTTTGCTGCTACGTCAAATTTCGTTACGCCAAATATACTTCGCTAATAATTGACTTATTCTGTTTATTTAGGCGCGTGCGTATTGTTTATATGCCTTTATCGTTTGTTAATGGGAATGACAGTAATATTATCTGCAAAGCAGACGTTATGCCTTTTGGTCGTCCTAGTCATTATTTGATCTACATTACGTGTGCGTTATCTATCAATTGTAAACTAAACCCCTAATCAAGTATTATTATTATCATTATTATTATTAATTCTTGATTTTCAAACCGCGATTCACCGGATTCCCGACCTTACCAACGTCGAACTCTTGATTAATTGACTGGTTAATTGTCAACTTTCAATTTTTAACCTAAACCTCCATTACGAGTTCATTCAACTCCTAAAATTATTATAAACTTCCGAATTTAATCGACCAGATAGAATATAATAGAATATTAAATGAGAGCTGGCACGGACGATGTCGGTGCGCAGAAAATCAATCTACTTGCAACAACGTCTAATATAATAATACAATTCTTTTTTGGCGAGTTTACTCTTCCGTTTTTCCTTTCTTCCTCGCTCTGATTCGCGCCTCACGCGCTCCAACTGAGACTCGCGCGGCGGGAGTCTTCGGCGATGGAAATGAAAATAACAAGTGAAAAAACTCGAAGCAGCCGTTCTGGCAAGAGGTAATGAGAATTGAGGGCGAGCAATCAGGTAGTTTTGTTAACGTCCAGTCGTAAAATCTGACTTATGTGAAGTAAAAGTACCGATGTCCGGACACATGCATAATTCTTTTCCTTGTCTTGGTCTTTAAATACTAATGTTTAAACTTTAACATAAAAAAATATATACATACATATGTACATGTATACATATATACATATATGTATATATTAAATATGTACATGTATTCCGTATTAAGAGTTTAAACATTCGTATTTAAGCACCAACACGATAAGAATGTTCAGAATTAGGTGCGTATGCGAGAATTGGTACTTTTACTTGATGAAGTGAGAATACGTTATCGCGCTCGCTTACACACGATTTGTCGACGATCGTTTCCAAATTTCTCTTTGCACATTGATTGAACTCAATTTCCGACGCATTAGTTTCGACTGGTATCGCCATTTCTGCCAGGGGACGATGGCGCAACATAATCAAATCGATCACGGACGCTTCCCCTGTTTATAATTAAACGTAAGCGTTGTTATTATTGACAATGCACAATTAATTGGCCAATAATAGTGGTACAGGCTGGTGTGGCCGTTCTGCCGTCGTCACCGCCGGTCGAGAAAGCCCGCCTTTTCCGTACTCCGTAGCGGCTGTCACACGCAAGCACACACAATAACAGCGCGCGATGAAACTTTCACGCCGCGTTCTGCGCCGGGCGATACGTGCTACGGCCTCCCGGTAATGGGTTAATGCATTTTTACCGAGGTCTGCTGAGGGAACGACATTACAGCGAGCAGTGTGTTACACGTAAAAAATTTAATTCACCGCAGGGGACTCGCGCCGATGCTGCCTACGATACGTTTTGACCGGATCACGCTGTATAACGCGGACGAATGCGAGAGGATCGTAAAACGCGGCCACCTTTCGTAAAGCGCTGCACGCGCCAGGTGACATCGGCCACCGGCTTCGCGCACACGGGGAAACGGTATTACGGAGTTCTCTTTTTTCAATATCGCTAAAACCGGGCATTTTGCAGTCTAACCGTTGTATCTTTCAGGCGCACTGTCGCTGCGTAAACAGAGGAGACACATACACGCGAGAAGTGTGTGTCGCAGGAGACAAGTGGCTCGAAAATTCCTCCGAAGATTTGCTCGCTGAAGGTGTGCACGCGAAGAGAGGTGGAGAAAAAGGACGAAGAGAAGAGAAACTCCCGTCGCCGAACTCAACAATCCGAATTTACGCGCAGATTTGCACGTTTTAATCTCGAGATGACCCAATCACTTCGTGCCATCCGCGCGGCCCCGTTCCACCTTTTTCCGCCTGGTTTTGTTATAGAAGAAGGGAAAACAACCCATTCCCGGATTAAGGGCTGTACCGATCAAAGGATCAGACCTGTCGATAGGAAATAAGGCGGGCGCCGATGGCGCTCGACGCGGAGCGGGCGAAGCGTAACGCGCAACAAATGGGAAATTCGTAGCGTGACGCGCGGTAAACGGGGAAAATCGAAGCGTGACGTTGCGCAATAAATGGGCAAATCCAAAATAACGACGGGCACACTACCCCGAATAGCGGGGGTAATGTCTGTCGGATCTCCTCGTCCTCCTTTCGCCTCGCTCCTCTCCTATCTCCCGTCCCGTTCGCTTGCGAATAAGCCGAACTCTTTCTTTCTCTCTCCGTCGTCCTCGTTCCAGATCGACGGAACTCAAAGCGGCGAGGCGAGAGATCGGATAAGCGTTCCTTGGCGAAAGAGAGAACGAGAACATTTTAACAACGGGACGGAGATGAGATGGCGCGCTTTCCCGGCGCGGGGCGCGAGCCAGCGACAGAGGGTGGTGGGGTGGGTGAACGCGGCAGGGAGAAAATGGCAAAGAGACGCGGAAGAAAGGAAGGAAATTGCGGTTCAGGAATCCGAGCTCTCCTATGCGAGATTCCGCGCTACTTTCGGTAATGCTTGCCTGTTTTGCGCGCTATACCAGTCGTCGACGGAATCGACGAAATCGGAGGAAGATACCGACGACGATAGTGGCGGCTTCGTCGTCGTCGCTCCTTTCTCCCAAGGGCAAGCTGTTGTCTGAGTTGTAGTATTCGAATTAATCAATAAAACTTTTCGTTAATCAAAACAATCGGCTAAGCAATCATCAAAATTAATCGTATATAGGATAGGATAGCATAACTTTTTACAGCTTGATATTTCAGAAATTAAGAAGGATATACAAAAATATTTTTTACAAAAGTTGCAGAATATCGAAAGAGGAAAAAGACTAATATTTATTTTTAACCTTCGAATTATCTTGAAAAGCCCTGTCCAGCTTTAATTTTTCAAATGGAATTATATGGTTTTTTCAACATAAACCGATTGCTTTGGTCTGTCGAATAGAAAAACTTTTGTGAGAAAAACTGATCACTCTTCTGCCTCTTTCTCTCTCTCTCTTCTCTCTAGCCAAGAACTGGCTAATGTTTATTTAATGGGAACTAATAACATATGTTTACTTAAATCTAATTTTTTTATTTAAGAATTTAGGAAGACTAAAGAGAAAGAGAGAGAGAGAGAGAGAGAGAGAGAGAGAGAGAGAGAGAGAGAGAGAGAGAGA
>NW_022639564.1:27307-44428 GCF_010583005.1 Odontomachus brunneus
TCTCTCTCTCTCTCTCTCTCTCTCTCTCTCTCTCTCTCTCTCTCTCTTTCTCTCTTTTCCCGTTTGTTACGTTTTTTTCGCCGTTCCCGTGCGCGAGCCCAATGACGTAGCCGAAGGCGCGGCTGGCGCTCTCGTGGATTTAACGTCTCGCGAAAGCGCGACGGTGAAAAATTCGCGTGGACGGCTAACGAGGCCGAGTCTGTTACATGGGCGTTCCCTTTAAAACGGGAAAAGACGCTTCTGATGTCGGGAAATCAATAATTCCCCGGTTACACAGGCCATCGTCGTCGAAATGGGTCGAGGAATTAAGCTCTAAGCAAGAGGTAAGAGGTTTACGCGTTCGCTCCTTGTATCGTTTATTCCGTCCCACGTGATGTTTAATGCGACCCTCACGCGTCCACGACGAATTGGAGACGCGACTGATCGTGCCGAAGCCTGATCGAGAGTTAAATTTACGATCCTAGAGCTGGAAGCTCGTTCACGGAGGAACGCGAAGCAGAAAGAGAAGTGCGCGCAACGGGACATCCCATGGAGAGCGTGAGATTCCGCAGCGCGTGAATGCGCTGGATTGGATTTTTTCCCTCGAGGTGTTTAATTTTCTCCTCGGGCCAGAGGTGGCCCGAAATTACGGCCGCAGCGGGGAAAGCGTAATTGCAATTTGACACGCGAGTACGCGACCGACGGTGTCGACGATTACCCCGAGTGAGGCTGATACGTCTAAATTCGAGCGTCGACATGTGTTCTCGCTCGCGCGGAGATCTCAAGAGAAAATAGTGAAGAAAAGAGAGACGCGAAACCCATGTTGATCCGAACTCTGTTCTACACGGGCGCCAAAATCGCCGGGTAGGAAATCATGTTGGAAAGACACAGGTCGAGGTGGCCACGAATCTCGACCTGGATCACTCGTTCGAAATATCATCGTGCCGCGCGTCGCGGCGATCGGGAATTTCCCACGGGAGTCTTATTACGTCGGAAAAATTGAGGCAAAATTGAGGGACGCGGATTCGCCAAGGCACCAACGACGACAACGACAGTGACAACAGCAACACAGCATAGTTACACACGCTGCGCCGACGAGTAAAAACGACATAAGTCCCGGTTCTCGAGGCCGACAGACAATTTCCTTGTAGATGCCCTCGGGACGACCGGCGTTCGCGCGCGGCACGTGTCACCAGCAGAATACGGAATCGAAAATCGATTCGCGCCCAACGAAAGAGAAACTGTGGGATCGACGTGCGCCTTAAATATGAATGCATCCCGATAACAGACCGACAAACGTGTGGCGTCGCCACCAAAAGCTTCTTCGTCGCCTATGGCGACACATGCTGTGACGCGTGTCCCGCGTTTCCACTTCGCGTTTGTACGCGTCTTACACAATGAGAAAATATTGTGGTAAATTTTTACATTTTTGTGACGTTGACTTAGTAGATTTGACGTCGACTTAGCAGAATTGTTTTCTGGAATCTTCATAAATTTTCCTAAATCTATTAAGGTAAAAGTACCAATGCCCGGATACGTATCTAATCCTGAACATTCTTATTGTTTTGGTTTTTAAATATAAATATTTAAATTTTCAACATAAAATATATGTACAAGTATTGAGTATATATATACATTCTATATTAGAAAAATTTAAATATCTGTATTTAAAAAATCAATGTCCATCAATGTCCATCAATGTCCATCAATTCAAATGTCCAGAATTAGATACGTGTCCCCAAATTGATATATTTACCTTATTTCTTTGTTTTTTCTGGCATAATATAACAGCGTCTTGATGAATTTAAATTTGTCATTGTAAGAAATACCGTTTAGCGAAATAAAAATGGTAAAAGTTGTAATAAAACTCCGGCAATTTTGTGCTATACAACACCAATGTTACTGTTATTTGTTATATGTTACTATATTTGTTCTAAAACGTTACGCGCGTTTGACTTTTTTTACTATAATTTCTTTTACAATTTTTACTACAAAGTCATTGTAATTACTTGAATGTTTTTTATATCGTGTAAATCGCCAAGTAAATTTACTATTTCTATAGTAGTTTATATTATAATTGCAAAAAGAAATACGATTTTCAACATAATTCTTAATACGATATTTTTCCCGTGTATAGCGGCTTGTGCACCGGGGATATAACGCGAGTAGATAATTTCTCTTTGTGATATACAAGGATGGATAATTACGGCTCGAGATAATTTTCATGATAATCGTTATCACACATTTATATACAGCAATTAACAGGAAAAAACAGACTTTCATGAATTTGCAACGTGAAACAATCGATGATGGAAGTTCTATAATTTTATTAATTACTTTTTTGAGCCAAATATCCTATATTGAAAATTAATCATTAAATACACATCATACAATAACGTCTGTCTGAGAAGCCTTACACAATAAGAAATAATTTGCTGGTATTAGTAGACATTTCAATGAGTTTGTATTGACTTTTTTGCTACCGAGTTAATTTTTCTATTTTTTAATTAACCTTACATTTCCCTTAATCTCATTTTTCGAAAATAAATTGCAAATAGTATCGGACGGTAGTAGAAACGTTCGATATTATAGAAAAATTAAGATCACGGTGAAACGACCAGTTTTCCGGCCGAACCTACGAAAAAGAGCAAAGGGATCGGCTCCAATTTCCGTGGGAAATAAAAATTCGTGAAATTTGGCGCATGGCATTTATGACCCTGAACAAACGTGCACGAGCTGTGCTGTCTGAATCCTTTCTCGCTGTGTGTGTGTGCGCATTTGTGTATGTGTGTCGTGTGTGCCTGACGTTCGTATTCGGTTTTCTCGACTTATGTGGAGTGGTTTCGCGTTCTTTCTGGGAAATCATATATCGGATACTTCCCTGCCATATTCGCTGCAAATCGAGCGCGAGTGAACAATTCTCCCCGAGCATGCGGGACAACGAGCCGTAAAACAATGTCAGCCGATAGAGGCATCGTGGATGAGTGAAGCTGAAGTCGCATGTAGGCGATTTTCGTCCCTCCCGGCGATCGTATCTCGAATAAATCACGGATAACGCGTATACGCATTCTCACTCAACGGCGTCACAACTTTTGCGAAAGTTTGACGAAACTCTCCGAGTCAAAATTTTGATCCTACTTTCAGTCTCACTATTCTATTCAACATCTATTTTGATACTCTGAAACCTACATCAACCTCTTTTGATTCTATTTAACCTACTCAAATCGAAATTTCGATCCTACAATTTTCAGCCTCTCTATTCCATTCATCTATTTTGATATTATATGAAGCCTATAAACAACCTATTTTGACTAAAGAAGTGAAAAGGGAAATTTCAGACATCATCATTAGAGTCAAAGCAGGACAAATTGTATCATTAGAATTAAACCTGTCTTGCTACTTTAGCTCCTATTGCGTTGTAGTATTCAAGGTTTAACATAGGGCTAAAATTTCGACTCGGGTCGTGCGATAAAAATAAAAAAAGAAAGCAATAGAAAAGATGGGATCACCACTGTTTGAGCGAAATCGCGTCTTCTCGTGCGATTTCTTCCGCGCTTCAGCCGCACTTCAACTCGTTCGGGAGCAGAATAGGGAGCTGCAAGTGAGCTGTTGAAATTCCACTTTAAGCAAGTTGAGCCGAGACACACGAGGTCAGCGCACGATTACGTCGCGCGACACTAATCTCCTTATTTATTATTCGCACGAATCGAACAGAGCGGATATTACAAAGCGCGGCCCACAACGTGGGCGCGTCGCGTCGTGGGAGAACTACTCGCGTTCGCCATTACGTTTACTATTACTACTGAGCGCGGTAATTCGATTGCTCGCCGCTTTGAAGCGTCGGAGTACACGGGCGGAAGTTGCGAAAAGCGAAACGCAAAGTATATATAATTCCATGAGAAACTTCCGGCGGGGTAAGGGAGAGTTAACGTCACGCGGAAGTTTCCTTTTTCGCCGGCTACGACAGTTACGAAACTCCCTTTTGAGAAAGAAACGCACTAAATAACGTTGCACGGACGACTGTGTGCAGCGGACGGTCGCGGAAATGATCGCGGAACGTGCGGCAATCCCGCCGCCGGGGGGCTCTTTTGCGTAGGAACTTTCGCGCCGAGCGGCGCGATAAATAAAAACGTCCCGCCACTTTTATCGGCAAGAACGGCAGCCGCGCGGGAGCGGCAACAACGATCCGTCTGAGAAAATACACGAACAAACGACCGGCGGCCGAGCCCACAGCGTCATAATTTTTACGACCGCTGTGCGCATTAATTTCCATCGGCGCAAAGTGGTCGGAATGGCGGTCGATAGGCGAAGTTACGACGTTCGAGTGCCGGAGTTCGAGGCGATGTCATATCGTACCGTTGTTCGAATCGTTCAAAACCACCCCCTTCTCCCGCTCACCTCTTATCAGTGTTGGAGGAGATCGATCGCGATGAGAATATTTTCCTTGACTAAGATAACCACATTGAGAAAAAAATACTTGAAAATTTATTTATGAGATAGAAAGTTTATTTTGTAAAGCAAAATTTATTTCTATGAAATAAAGTTCATTTCAGTGAATAAATTTTATTTCCCACCAACAAATTCTCAAATATATTTTTTTAGTGTGCAGCAAAGAAGTATGATCGAAATTAATTAATCGTCGTATATAAAATCACAAACAATTTCATCAACAGATGAAATCAATTACACTGTATATGTGAGAAAAAAAATATCTAAGAGATAAAAAATATTTATTTTTGGGGGATATTAATGACGTGTTTATTTAAATCTATAAAATATTGCTTGAATAGAACGAATAGATGCTTTGATATGAAGCGCTAAAAGGTTGTAAGAAAATGTATATTTTCTCTTACTTGAAAAATATTTTATACTGACTGAAACTACTAGGTGGCAGTTATCGTCAGTTGCTCAGGTTATCACAAAGTGTCAAGGGATGAATCAGGGGGAGGAAAGGGAGTGGAGTGTCCAGGTTTCATGTTCTCCTAGAGAGTAACTATGCAAACTTTGGTCCAGATCGGTCAAAAGGTTTAGGAATTTATAGGAAATATAAAGACAAATGCATCCTACGTTATATATATAAATTGCATAAGTAAATACGTGTTATTAGTAGTTATTACTCACCGGACGCGTGGAAGGAAATTGTTTTTAAATCTTTTTCCTCTCAGTGTATTAATTAAATATTTGATATAATTATATATTTGATATAATTTATGAAAATATATTTTTGGTTAAAATATTTTATATGATTGATTATATATTGATTAAGAACTAATCTCATTAATCGGTCAGGTTACTCCTGATTAAATATATGACAGTGAATTAATTTTGATTATTAATTCGCTAATTATTTTAGTCGAAGAATTTCAATTGACTAATGCCCCAGGATATATATATATATATATATAGTTTAGGGTCCACATCGCTTTTCGACCACCGTTCTTTACAAAATTATAGACATTGCCCGAATCGAAATTTTAACTCTACTTTTGACCTGAATTTTCTGATATTTATATATTCCGAATACAGCTTTGGGGTTGTATCAAATCAACAAACATGATGTATATACAAAGATTTCAAAATAAAGTACTTAGAAGCATAGTCAATGCTCCATGGTATATAAATACGATTTGCATAGGAATTTGAATGTCGAAACAGTCAGTGAAGAAATAAAAAGATTTGCACGGAAACATGAGGAGAGGCTGTATAAGCACACAAATGCTGAGGCAACTCAGTTACTCAATCAAGGGGATGTAGTGAGGAGGCTTAAAAGAATAAAGCCTTTTGAATTGACTTGAAAGATAAAGTCAGAAATGTTTCATTGGAAATATTCCTAGGTTTAGTTGATAGTAATAATTTAGGTTAAAACTGAAGTGTTGTTAGTCTATAGACTAGATACATTGTCCATTTATTTATAAAAAAAAAAAATTTGTATATTTTGAAAGATCAGTATATATTTAATATACACATGAATCGAAATCCTACTTAACGCTTCTAAATGACAGAAAACGCACAAAATGCCACCTGTAGGTTCTAAAGGGGACTCCTCGGCAAAGTTATTCGGTCAAATAGAATCGAGAGAAGTTGATGCGGGCTTCAGAGTATCAAAATAAGCGTTAAGTAGAACATTGAGGCCGAAAGTAGGATTAAAATTTTGACGGTAGTGGTTACCTAGTTTATGCCCACGTTTTATGGACACAGGCGCTTAAAAATAAAGTAAAGCTAAATCGCCGCTATGGCCACTTTCAAATTCTTTCTCTTTCTCTTGTTCTATAGAAAGACGCGGCTTGACGACCGCGGCTCGCTCTCTTTGGTCTTTTCTCCGCGTTGGACCGCCAGGATTCGCGGTTTCGCGGCTAGAAGTATGAGTTCGTAGAGCCCGCACTGGCCGACCCGAATCCAAACCCGGTTGACAGAGCGTCCGGTGTTCAGGGATTCAGGACAAACCACGGACCGGACTCGACACGACCCATTTGACGCGGGCCCCAGCGGATCGATCGGCAGAAATTTACCGAGATTTACCGAAAGCAATCGCGTTGCTCGCAATCGCGTGAGAAATGAGGATGAAAAAAATCGACGCTGCGTCTACGCACAATTCGGTCACATTTAATTTCCTCAGAGGCGAGTTTATTGCTCTGAGATGAAAAAATATTTCATTACAAGTTGATACAATTTTTGACACCAACTATATGTACATTAAGGGAAAAATTACCTTAAAATCAACAAATATTTCTTTGATAGGTAACATTTATTTAAATTTAAATTCTTTTTATTTAAACCAAATATTGCTTACTTAAAACAGGTAAACAACTTTTTATTTAAATAAAGAGAATTTAGATTTAAGTAAATATGTTAATGGCACTCATAAAAAAAATATTGTTGGTTCTAAGATAATTTTTCCCTCAGTGTATGTATGTGTATATGTACAGCGTGTCCCAGCTCGATTTCACAATCTCTCGTGAAGACATAAAACAGATTGATATGAACAAAAAAAATCTAATACCGTTTTGCGAATATCGCAAAATGATCGAGATATTAATTATAGGAGATTTATGAATAATCACGCATGATATGGTAGATGAACTATAATGGTCACATCTACTATCGTATGCTTGTACATCAAAGTGTCAAATTGGGCAAAAAATTTCTCTACCATTTTGCAAATAACCACGTAGATTTTTAATTATTAATTAAAGAAAATTTTTACACGACTGTGCGTGATAATGCATCAATCTTTTTTAATTAATAATTAAAAATCTTATCATCTACGTAGTCATTTGCGAAATGGATTACGAAATAGATGGATTTTTTGTTCAGTATGACTTATTCTACCTATACACACGTGCATTGATACACTTTACGTCAGACACCCTGCCAAATATTTCAAAAACTAAATTCGGCGGATAAAATGCTTTAGACAAAATTTATGAGACTTTGAGGGGAAAAAAGACGGTGATCTTGAATTTTAACTATGATCATTCCTCAAAGTCATATGAAGAACAATCTTATTTTTGTAATAGAAAATGGTAGTAGATTCTTTCATAGTCTTTCATAGTCAGAATACCTTTGTGCTTTATTGTACTAATCGACAATATTTGTCAAAACTTCCGCAAATAGATGAAAAAATTCGTATCATTTTAATTTTAAAAGTGGCAGAAACACATCATGTGTCAATGTGTGATACAACGAGAGATTTCTTTTTTTTTTAGAAAATCTCACGGTGAATATTTATTCATAATAATACTCGTTATACTTTTGTTTGCCGGCGGTGTTTCGACTGAAAAGAGAAAAACGTAACATCTAAATGTGTGCACGCACACGTCGATATCCCCGAAGAGATTAATTCGGCCGGACGTGATCGTGCGGTAGATCTGATTAATTCCGCAACGTGTATTCTTTCGATCCATTCCGCGAATGAGATCCCCGCGGGTGGGAATGTGGTGAACGATAACCGTGTATTGAACATTATGCTCCAAGTGTTCGTAATATCTAGATTTCATCGGATTACCTGGTCATAATTTTACATCCGTGATCGCGCACTCGGCAAAACGAATATGCATCAGTTTTGCGCGACAGACTTCGCGTTACGGACCTGAGCCAATCCAATTGTGAGGCACGGGCTGCAGAATCACGTTTGCGCGGCGATCAGTCATCAACCAATGCGTCTGTGCTCCGCGTCGACAAATGACTGATTACTGTAATCGCTAAATACGCCTGAAAAATCCCCGCGATAGTTTACTACCGCGGCCGTGGCCCCTTCACGGACGAGTGAGCGGATGTATTCCATCTCGCGGAATACGAACGTCCCATTTTCGCAACGTCAACGTAATCTCGTGCAACTGCTCATTTATGTCAGCTTTATTTGACCTGAATTATTTAAATGTCTCCCTGCGTAACGCGAATGTCGACGCTTGAAAATAACTTTCTTCTCGCCTGCGGAGACTGTGCGCGTGTATGTACACGCTCTGTGTTTATGTGTGTACGTGGTTTGTGGTTAATTCCCGTGTTGAACATTAATCGATTAAAATTATTTTTGTCTAAATTGACTGACAAATCAATAATGAAAATTAATCAATCGCCATACATGTATTCATAAATAATTTAATCAATTGATGAAATTAATTATTAATCAACGTATAATCAATGACATCAGTTTGATTAACCCCTTCAGTAGCGATTTAAATCGGTCGCGCGATTCCGCCAAAGACGGTTTCTTTTTTCCGCAAACTAGATTTTTTTCTCTTTACTGCTATTTTTTGGGGGGAATTTTGAAAAATATAAGAATAAATGTTTCATTTCCATTCGCGTCTGCCACGAGATAAAAATGGTACAATGGTTTATAAGTAAATCAGAAGAAATTTACTATTTTATTTACCAAATTCATTTACTAAACTTATTTATTAAATTTATTTACTTTGCTACAAACTTTTGCGGCCGTGCAACATTTAGGGGGTTAACAATAAATTTCATCGATTGACGAAATTACTTGTTATTTTACATACGACGGCTGATTAATTTCGATTATTGATTTGTCGATATTTTAGTGATAGAAAACTTTCGTCGTTTTAATACCATCAACACCGGTGTATTGACTTGTGAGTAATCTCGCACACGGGGCACTCTCAATCCTCTGAAATACGCCCGAGCAGCTTAACGTTAGCGATCGACCGAACGAACTTTCGAGTGGAAGCGGGCGATTGAACTAAAACGGTGAGATGTGACGTGATGCGCAACCAAAGGCCCGGGAGGGCTGGCCGGTTGAAGTACTTTAAGTCGTTAGCACGTCCATTACACATTTTCCGATTCCTTATTCCACGCTGCCGCGATTCCTGCGGCGTCCGGTCGCCTTCGTCTCGCGTGCTGGAGGATCAAATGCGCGAACTGATTATTAATCGAGGCCGCGGCATATTCTTCTTCGCGATAATATTTTTGCAGAATTTAATTACCTATATTAATTACACATCTAATTAACTCATAATACACCGTATCACGTTATATTATATTGCACAATATCGTATCATGCACCGCGCAATATCGTATCGCGTTATAAATTAATTAGTTAATTACAGGTGATATCTCTTTGAGGCGAAAACAGCTCGGAAGAGAAGAGAATTCGGCCAAAGGAGGATGGAGGGGAGTTGTAGAGAGAGAGAGAGAGAGAGAGAGAGAGAGAGAGAGAGAGAGAGAGAGAGGGAGAGGGCGGCGAGGTAAATCCTTTCTTGCCTTTTTTCGCGGAATTCAAAGGGCGCTGGCCGCGAAGCACCGCGTATAACGGTGCAATTTGAAAGTCCAAATGTTCATTATTTATTTGCTATTTTAATTAAAAACAATGGCCGAGCACGCTCGCTCGCCTGCTCACGACTGGACTCTCGCGGCTCAAGAGAGGAAACGCCACGACATTAAAGAACGGCCGTGCATTATGCATCGCGGGGCAAATTTTTAATTATCCTCGTTGCCGCGACGGCTATCCCCGCCGCGACTTTTAATATCGCTAGCCTTGACGAGCGGTCACGGCGCGTGTATGCACATGCACACGCGACCTGTTTGCACCTTACTACGTTGCGATGCGCGCACGATAGACCGTGTCGTGCGCGTCACGCTCCATTTGCGTTCTTGAAGGAAAGATTCGCTGATGCGAGCGTGGTGCCAGGCGCACCAAGGTTCACCTTGCTCACTAGACAGCCGGGCCTTCTCTTCATTCCTTCTCTTCATTTTTTTTTCGTTCACCAAACGTAATCGCGATATACGCATTCGTGTCGTGGGCTCACGCGATTACAAATCGCGTGTCTGGGTGAAGGCAGTGGTTGCGCCTCTATGAATAGCGGCTTATTCGCAGAATTGAAGTCTTTTGCTGTAAATATTGAACAGAGAGAAAGAGAAAGGGAGGAGAGAGAGAGAGAGAGAGAGAGAGAGAAGGGAAAGAGAGAGAGGGAGAGAAGAGAGAGATAGAGGTGATGATATAAATGAAGTATTTATCAGATGGAAATATACCGGTAAATGAAATGTGTATTCTATGGGATCTTCCAGATCAAACTAATATCATTTGAGTGCTAGGAAAAGTCGCAAGAATGCACAAGCAAAAGTAATAACAAAAGTGCTAATAGTGCACTCGGAAAATAAATTAATTTGCGCAACTCTATCACGACTATTCCCCAACACTATATGTCTGTATTAACAGTTGGCACCTGAAGCTTATTTCATGTATGATATTCATACAGAAAGAATTTCATAACAAAAATTGTTATATAACTTTTTGTAAGTGAGGAATAAATCGATATTCTGTAGCAACTGATTCTATCCTTTTTATATTACTTTATATGTATTCTTTATATTTCAGGAATTGAAATATGCTATTAGAGAGAATTTTCTTAGCAAGGTAGATCTTATTGGCAATCTATTCTAGTTCTACTAGACGCGTAGTGAAATGGAAAAGAAACTACATGAAAAAAGAAAAAGAAACTATAATATTCTCTCCGCGCAGATGTTTATTCAAAGTTAGATTAAAGTTTGTCAGTTAAATTGTATGATACATGCGGCATTTATATTTGTAATCGCGCGCGATTCAACTGAATAAGACTCTCATTTGACTCTGAATCTAGATCTGAAGTATCTCATTTGAGACAAGTTTTAAGTAACGACTACTAGTATAAGACCTGTCTTCATAGTCGTGACTCGAATCTTGCGTGAGGCACGCGGATCTGAATTTAGAATTCGATCCGATTTTTTTCTACATATGATAAATTGCATGATATACGTGATATTAAATTTGTAATCGCGACTTAATTGAAGTCTGCTCCCACATCTAATTTCAAGCTCGAATCTAAATATTTTCATCGCAATTCCGCTCGAAAAGCGGAGTGACAGCCATATTATATTCACTCGAGTGATTTTTCACACATATACGCAGCGAGATCTCCAGCTCGAATCGTCAAGTGAATATTTTCATTTGAAACTGAAGAGTGCGAATCGGATGTACTTCACTGCCACTTTAATCGAACAAATTCACTCTCATCGGCTGAAACAGTCAGTCGTATGGACAGGCTCGAATTAAACATTCGCTTTAGTAATTCCGAGTGACGGTATTTTCATTAGCCGCGCTGCGAGTTAATTTTCGCACATTTTTAGTGAGACTTTACGCCGAGAAATTTAAAGAAGCACCTCACACGGGACACAAGTTTCAAGTAACGATACGAGTTCAAGTGGCAGTTTGCGTAACAACGTGAAGGCGTAGCAGTGTCAAAACATGAAACGAGAGGAAGAAGTGCAACAAGGCTTGTCGAAGGTCTCGTCGCGCGAGAGGAGAGGTACGCGACGGCGATATCCTCCGGCATTCTCCACGTGTAAAACGAAGAAGAGCGCGATCGCGCGCGACCCTTGACGCTCAAACGGTGAATCGAAGCTGCTCGTCGAGGGAGAAACGCGCTCAACGATGGCTGACAGGTCGTCTCACGTACGACCAAAATGAAATCTGTCCGTCGAATTACGTTTCTCGTGTTCCCTCTCCTCTCCAATCTCTGCGCCCCGACGAGCCAAAAATTCACAAAATTAATGGATCGTCTAATAACGGATACGGTGTTTCTGTTCGTAGCACTGGCTGCATCCTTGAAAGTCGACGATGCGTAATTGAAGAAGGGAAGGAGCGTCCAACTTGGACGACGCCTTTAGTTTTCCGCGCGAATGCGAAGTGCATCGCGGATGGTTTCAGAGCGCGGTGACGGTGCACGCCGGCAATTTCGTCCCGCGGAGTTGTCCCGCTCGCGTTTCCGTGATTTATGAAAGTTTCCGTCCGGCCCATCGGGGAGATGGGCGGCGGAAGGGTGCTCGTCGCGCGGGGGAAGATCCGCGGGAAAAGTGGAACGCGGCCAGGAGAAGAGGATTCTGTTTGCGTAACGTCGTCGTCGTCGTCGCCGTTGTCGTCGTTGCACTCGGCGTGAAACGGGACGGCCGATAATAAAATAAAATGAAATATAAATATATAAGATGTCTCAACTTAAATGTCCGACCGGTCATGCGCATCGCAGAACTCATTAACCCGAATAGAGAAATCATTATCGTTTTTTAAACTGCTTCGTGAATTTTCGAGATATTAAGAGGAAGGTCGGTCGACGTGCGCTATGCGACGGCACGAGCTTTGTGGGCTTTGTGAGATAAAAATATTTTAAAAATTTATATGTGGAGTAGAAAGTTTATGTTCGTGAAACAAAATTTGTCTTTGTGAAAGTGTGTTTCTGTGAAATAGAATTTATTTCTGCGAACGTATTTTCCACAAATTTAAATTTTCAAGAATTTTTTTTAATGCACTGAGAAAGAAAAACTTTGAAAGTTTGTTTGTGGGATGTGTAAAGTTTATTCGCTGAAATGAACTTCACATTTCACAAGAACAAACTTTACACCCCACAAATAAGTTTTCAAGTATTCCTTGCTGTGTACGTACGCATGACTGGTAGGACACCCTGTATATTCCTGCACGAAGGTGGAGGAGGAAATATCCGCGCAGCACACCCTCATGGCCGATCTTCGCGAAACGGATACGGGAAATCGGCTCTTCTTTCCCTTCTTTGCTCACTCTCCTCTTTTCTTTGTTTGATTCCACGTTTGCGCGTTATATCGATCCTATTTTTCCGAAACCGCCTCAATATCACAACTGCGGTTTCCGGACGTTGAAACGTCGCTCGCATCTCCACCGAGGATGCAATAACGCGGGGACTAGAAAAAAGCCGCTAAAAGGGCCCTGATTAAAAGCTCCCTCGTTTATCACGGCGTTATTGACAGTGTCGGGGGTTCCGATTCAACATTAATCTCGTACGGGACCTCTTCCCCGCAGCCAATCGGATCAAATAGAAATTCGTTGTCGGAACATGGTTGACCAGGCACGATTGCACCTGCGCTGCGCCGCGCCGATCGGAGGTCGACGGTTCGCGAAACAAAGAAACGATTGTGGCGAAACGGGTGGAGAAATATGAACGATAAAGTGCCGGCGTTTTCTCCCCCTTCCTCCTCTCTCTCCCTCTCCCTCTTTCTCTCTCGCGGCAGCCGCAGCTCGCCACGCGTTATTGTCGGCTGAGCATTGTTAGCCGGCTAACAATGAGCCACGTTGCATAAACAATTACCGATGCCGCTACAGCGCTGATTAATTACCGTGCGACTGACAATACCGTACTCTTTATCTTCGTACGTGATTTAGCGAGCGAGCAGAGAGCGCCATCCCACCCTCCTCCCCCAATTTGTCCCGCGAAACGTCGCGGCCGAGAAAGCAGAGCCGCGTGAATCAAAACTGTCGATAGCGAAAATGGGAACAATTAAATCGCGAACGACCTGCGTGCGCGTCTGTGTGTTCGAACGTAATTAGCGAGTTTTTCTCGTAACGACAGCGCGTCTCCCCCCTTCCACCATTTCGTTTTCCGTATCTGCCGATTAGAAATTTATCATGTGCTTGTCAGGTCGACCCCGATTCGTCTAAAGTGACGTTATCGTGTCCCAATTATCACTAATCATTATTATCCCTAATCTAGCATATTGCGGTCATATTTGATATTCACCCGATTTTCTATTTTGAATTATATTCCGCAAGCTAGTGAAGAAGGAAGACTTTTGGTTTACACGCTAAAAAAAGCTATAAGAATATGAGGTCGAGCTACTTCAAAGACCTATGTCATATAACCAAAAGGTAAAATTGCCTTGGAGTCGTTCCTGACCCCAGCGTATCAGATTAAAGTATCAAAGTGTAAAAAAAAGATTACTTCTCATTTTATATTTCTATTCTCTACATTAAGTATGACATATCAAAAAAGTTTTATGTAAGTAGCTTATTTATTTCTGATTATATTATATATGATCATGGTTCCTGTAAACTTTAATCACGAACAAAAAGATGATTCAGGTATATCTTGGCGGTAATTTGAATAAAATCTGCAATTATAATATAAATTAATACCGGAAACTATTAAAAACTGGAAACTGTTAATGATTTCATTCGCCTCTTGATTGAAAAAATGTATTTTCGTATATTAAACAATTATACTTGCTGATAAATTGAAATGTGTAATATTTTTTTCTTAAAGCTTCAAATATCACAACAAAAAAATTCTAGAGTGTTGAATTCTTAAATTCATTTTCAGAAAAATTACAGATTTTTCTGCAAACTCATGTTTTAATCGCGTTTCTATTCATATTTGCAAAAAATTAAATATTTATAAGT
The DNA here is from genome assembly GCF_010583005.1 of Odontomachus brunneus. NCBI lineage: Eukaryota > Metazoa > Arthropoda > Insecta > Hymenoptera > Formicidae > Odontomachus > Odontomachus brunneus. The sequence goes on from NW_022639564.1 coordinate 41,982, forward strand.
AAAGATTTGCGATCATTAATTACATTACATTCTAGAGATTTAAAAGTATACTTATCATTTTCTGCAAATTTTTATTAGTACTTTTGCGAAAACTAGGACGAAAACGAGCTCAAATTAAGGTGCTCGAAAGATGTGTGCCACGTTTAATAAATTGTGATTTTTACGATATATATGTGTGTTACATAATTAGTAGAATAATAAATTATTAGAACTCGATATGTTACACGAATCAGATAACTGATCGACCTAATTGGAACCATGAGATAAAGGAGGATATGACTTTTACGCGATTTGGGGACCGCTAGGTGAACGCAAATTTTTCCGCTATTTTTTCTTTCGTATTTTTTCCCGCAGAATTAAAAAATCGACCTTAAAATTACGCCAAATAAAGGTAAAAATAGTTATAGACATTTAAACGTTGATTTTCCAACACTGCAATTTGTAAATACCTTTGACCTTTTTAGAAGTGTTAAATCTCACGTTACATAAGAGACTTATTTTCTCAAAACTTGATAATGATATGAGAATATACTCTAAGCAGCAGAGAAAAAGTAGCAGTCAATCGGCCGAAATGGGCAACTAACTCCGAGCTCTGCTTTAAGCGGCGAAAGCTACTATAAGCTCGAGAAGAGGCTCCTTATGCTTTCGTTTATTAATGCCCTGTATAATCCTGAAAAAGCTGGACTATAAAATCACTTTTGTACTATTTTGATAGTTAATATTTTTTTAATTGACTGCTGCTTTTTCTCTGCTGCTTAGAGTATATTCTCATATCATTATCAAGTTTTGAGAAAATAAGTCTCCTATGTAACGTGAGATTTAGCACCTCTAAAAAGGTCAAAGGTATTTAAGATGGCAGTGTTAGAAAATGTATGATTTTCAGGGAAAAACAACATTTAAATGTCTATAACTATTTTTTCCTTTACTTGGCGTAATTTTAAAGTCGATTTTGGAATTCTACGGGAAAAAATACGAAGGAAAAAATAGGAAATTTGCGTTCACCTAGCTGTCCCCAAATCGTCTAAAAGTCATACCTTCCTTTCTAATCGGGCGCGTGACGCCGGAATATTGCATGCTGGCTCGCGAACGAGTGCGCCAGGTCGACAAGTTTCGCGCGTTCGAGACGGAAAATGGAAGACAGCAATAAACGTAAAGTGTATTATGGAGGAGAAACATTCTCCTCCTCAGTCGTGGAACACGGACACGCTCTCGGAGTCGCTCGTACAGTTTTATCCCACCGTACATTCTACGTCGTTTCATTTCATCTTTTTTTTCCTATGGCTTTTACGTCGATATTACGCGCGTTTCCCCTGAGATTCAGGTCGATACTGGCTGCCGATGTAGATTACAAGGGATGGTCGCCGTTTATCACTGTTTTATCTCCCGTTACGCCGCAAGGATGGGCAAGGAGTCTTCTCTCTCTCTCTCTCTCTCTTGTAAGCGGGATATCTTAGCCCTCGCTTATCTTCGCGTTAAATACTTGTACTTCAATGCGGAGTAATAAATCAAACGTATCGCGTCGCCTATACGCCGTCGTGTCTCGAGATAAAGATATAAAAAAAAAAAGCGTAAAAGACAGCGTTCCACGATTCTCCACTGCTTCCTCTCTAAGACGTATGAAATTCGAAATATACCTTATACGACGTAATTACGACGACTGCAATGAGATAAATACACGCTATTATTTCGAATAATATTTTTCGTAGAATTCAGATTGGAGCTCTTATATGCCGAGAGCGCAAGTTCCCGGTTGGAATAACAGCGCGCGCGAGCACCTTCGAAGAGAAACAATAGCTCGTTCGCGGAGATGCTCTCCGTGAGGCTCTTATAATCACGTGCTGTCGTGTCGATGATATAACGTATCAATTAATACGAGCATCGAACCGCCCTATATATATATATATATATATATATATAAATATAGCTGTGCTATCTAGCCGGACAGGATCTCATTGTACGTTCGATCAACGGTCGATTTTCTGCAAAAACGACGAAGAAAGCGGACGCGCGCTGTACATCTCCCTTCGGCATAGGCTCCAATTAATCGACGTGAAATTAACGAGTGCCGTACTAAGTGGTTTCATATCCGCCAATTATCCGCTAATAACTCATTAAATTCGCGCGAAGGGAGCCGATGCGTCGCGCACGATAGAGCAGTGTGGGCCTCTCGCGTTGACTCTTATTAAGTCTTCGTAAGAAATCATATTTTCCTGTGCTATCCAGGCTGATACTCGTGGGAGGAATAATTTATGAGGGCTGCCGAAACAAAAGCGCTTCTCGCACTCCGATAACCGTAAAGTCGGGCAACAAGAGAGAGCGAGAGAGCGAGTGAGAGAGAGAGAAGGGGGAGAGAGAGCGAGCGGGAGAGAGGAGAGAGAGAGAAAGAGAGAGAAAGAGAGAGGGGAGAGAGAGAGAGAGAGAGAGAGAGAGAGCGAGAGAGAGAGAGA
>NW_022639564.1:45691-76329 GCF_010583005.1 Odontomachus brunneus
AGAGAGAGAGAGAGAGAGAGAGAGAGAGAGAGAGAGAGAGCAAGGCGACGGAGAGACGGAATTACGCGCCGCTGCTAATGAAGCAATCTCCACTTCGTCCTTGTTATCTTGACGTGAGCGCCCGGCGCCCGCATGATGTTCCAGGGCTTCGGAGGACGGGCTCAGCCATCGAGACGACGCCAAGATTTCCCGCGGGTCCACTCTGGCCCCGGGGCCGGCGAATCAACGGCGAGTAGTATTTCGGACACGAAACTTAATAGCCAAGCGAGCCTCTGTCCGTCGACGACGACGACGTCGCCGAAGACGACGGCAGCACCGTACGGTGTCGGCCACGAGATGACCGACTCTCGATATCTTTTACCTCGACGATGTCCCGGGAAAGCAGTTCGGACAGCTAAGAAGTGAAAGGGAGAGGGAAGGAAGGAAGGAAGGACGTCTAACTCGCACGGGAAGACAGATCGCGCCGAGCGAGCAGTCGCGGTAAATCTCGCTTGTTCCTCTATCACCCTCCCTCCCCCCTCTCCCATTCCTACCACCCTCAAGTCGACGTTTATAATCGCAACGTGCTTGAGTCGTAAATATCTCTCCGACTGGTAAGTAGAATTATTAGATGTAGCCGATGAAATATCTCCCGGCGACGGGAATTAATGTACACGCATGTACATGCACGTATATACAAATATATACAGAGATTGAGAGTATACGCCAGTTACAGTAGCATGTGTTTCGATGAGAATCGGCGACGAAGATGTCGCGCGCGCCGCGCCGCGCCGGTATCACGTCGTATCGTATCGTTTTTCCATCGTAGCACGCGGTGATTCCAATGCGGATGTATTTGGTCGAAATGGGAATGAACAATCCCACTGGAATTGTCCCGAGAACAGTTGGAATCGATAAGCGAACGTCACATCGGAACGTCATCGCTGTACGTGTATATGTGTATACTTGCGCGAAAAAAAATAATTTTGCTCTTTTAGCAAAATCGTCGTTGCTACTGCATATTCGTAGTGACATCAAAAAATTTAGTTGGCGTAACTAATTTTACAAATTATTTGTTATCAGAGCAGAAATAGTTTCGTTGCCAGGATAGGAAAAATTTGTTAAGTATATTTGTCCTAAGAATCATGTTAATTTGCTATTGATGCAATATAATGTATCATTAGCAAATTTATTTGCTATCGGAACAAAACTGCAATTATTTACATAAATCCATCATAGTTCTTATAGCAAAATAATTTGTAGATTCAGCAAATTATATCCAGCAAATAGTGATTAGTAATCTTTTAGCAAATCTTTTCGCTGTCCATATAATAACGGAAAGATTTTGCTAGACTAGCAGAAAATTTGCTGGGACAAATTATTTTTCCCCGTGCGTAAATAAAGTTGTCTTTGCCGATCCACCGATCGTGTGAAGGCTCTCTAATTTTCGTAGAGTGAAATTCCGCTCAGAACTCGCTCCGGGCGATAGTTACCAAGTCAGTTGAATTCATATGGTTTTTCATTCATACACAGAATTATTCACTCTCCAAGTCACAGAGTGAATACTTTCGCTCGAAAAGTCTGATGTGTTGCCTTGTCATAGGGATATATCGATTGAAACATTCGCTCATATAGAGTCAAAATCCATTCCAAGCTCAAGTGAAACATTCACTCTTGCGATTTCGAGTGGTATTCTTACTATCGCTTCGAGTGAAAATATCACCGTTTTCCGTTCATTTTTAGTGAGATCCCACGACCCAAGATCTGTATTAATAGTCGTTGGAACTTGAAACTTGCCTCAAGTGAAATATTCAGATTTGAATTTAGACTTAGATGTAAGTTTCTTAGCTTGAATCGCTGAACATTATAAATGTCTGCGTACATTAGACAATTCAAGTAAAAAACTCAAATCTAACTGTAATTGCGGAGATCTAAATGACTCACGTGGGGCGAATTTCAAGTGACGACTATTAATACGAGCCCAAGAGATTCAGAGAGTAATATACACGCTAACACGAATGGATGTCGTGATGGTGGCGGTGGTGGTCACCGGTGCGACCGGCACTGTGCATTACCGCGGTTTATCAAGTTACCCATGAAGTGTGTAATTAATTGTATCTACAAAATGCGGCCAATAAAGAGCAAATGAAAAAGGCGAAAAATATACGTAGCATGTAGAATTGCATTTATTTTCCGTATCACCCATGTTCTTCGAGCATACGCTCTAAAAAGCGCTAATGAATATTGCATCCGCATTTAAAAATTTTTTAATTAGAATATTTAATTATTAATTAGAATTTTGTACAATCAATGGTATACTCAGCACGACAGGTAATGTGTTAACGGGCTCATTAGGAGGATATTGCCCGCGGTCGAAATCAAGTTTAATGAACTTAATACGATTTTTGAAAAATTTCGAGGAGAAGCAGCTAAGCGCAAATTCGTTAAGTGCTCGTTAAAAGTACATTATCGTTGAATTGAGTGAATGAAAGAGTGAAAGAGAGAAAGATGGAGATTGGAGAGGGAAGAGAATAATGGTTTCTCCCCCATCTTAATTACTCGCAGTCCAAATATAATTATATCTATGCTAAATATGCCGCGGTAGAAAGAGAGTAGAATAGAGTAGAGAGAGAGAGAGAGAGAGAGAGAGAGAGGGAGAAACGAAGAGTGTAATACGTAGAGCGCTTTAATTCAATGAAAGCTGCTATCGAAATATTCGACACAACGGACCGTACAAAATCACATTGCGTTATCCTCTTAGTCCGTAATATAACATCGATGTTATCGACTTCGTTTCTTCGTGAGATAAATTTGGATTTGGTATATTCCGCGTGGGCACGAGAAAGATGGAGAGAAGAGAGAAAAAGAGACAAACTATCGAATCCGCTCAATTTACGCGCGACAGGTGCGGTCCTAAAATGCGGGCAAGCGCATGCGATAACATTGTGAGTGCATATAATTGCGATGATCGAGCGTGTGAGTGCGCGTTCAGCGAGAGGAACCGAGAGCCGACCGGTTATCCTTGTCCGAAGTGGATTACGCGTGTACAACGCGAAACAGGTGCCGCACGTGTGTGTATCTATTCATATAGAGCAAGAGGATTGTTCAACGCGATACGGCACGACACGTATAGTTATGACGGATTCGACGGGTCGAAAGTATGCGCCCTGGTGCTTGTTTAGCGATTAATTGCGAGTAATATGGCCGAAGACGCGCGGTAAACCAGTTGACGGATCTGTCGCGAAAGCGCAGTTGATATTGCGCGCTAGGCCTCTATTCGGCAAGGACATCATCCCGTCGTACACGGAAAAAAAAGATTTTCTGTGACAGCAAAAATCCTCGCTGGCTTAGCAAATCCATAGCCGTAATATACGGACAGTCAGTTTGCTCTGCTGCAGTAATTAATTTGCAGAGCTGCATAAGATTCGTGGCTGCACCTAGCAAAATTTCGTGTTGCAGTACGGTAGATTTGTTAGTATAGCAAAGATGATTGTTTGCTACACCAATGGGAAATATTTCTTGATGCATGTAACTAATCTTTTTTGCTGTTACACCAAAGACATTTGACATATTAACAAATCCCATTGCATTTTAATAATTAGTTGATCCAGCGATAAAGGTTAGGCAACTCATTGGAACGTGCGGAATATTTTCTCTGCAATCGTTTAAACAATAAAATATAAACGTAAATACACATACACACATAAAGATATGTATATAATTCATATTAATTAATTATATGTCTAATTATACATATTGATCAATTAAATATCATATATTAAGGTCAGGCTGCCTGACGGCAGTGAGGCAACGTGACAATTAGCGTTAGCTACGCATCATACGCAGCAAAAGTGCGTTTGTTATAGTAATTGATAGTAACTGAAATAATTTCAATGAAACTGGATTTGCAGTATAAACAAGCTGACGAATTGTGTGCTTTCACACATAATTTTTCTGCTGCGCTAACAAATCTGCTTAGTTATAACGTTTCAGCAAAGTATAAATTTGCTGATTTAAACTATTTTTTTCGTATAGAATTGCCAAATGCTAGCTGGACTGTTGAATTTGCTCTATTGCGTCTTCGTGAAGAGGACGATTTCGACTTGCTAGACGTTCAGATCTCGGCTGGACGGTCCAGCTGACATCTGATGTCTATACACACGGAAAAATATCATTCTGCTACTAAAAAAAGCGATTATTAAGTTTACTTTCTTTCTTCTTAAGCAATAGTTATCTTCAAGAAAGAATGCTTTCCTGATACTACAGTCTTAAAAATATACTTGTCACAAATTTGAGAAAAACTTACAATTATTCACTCAAAGAAAAGTTTGTTCTCTTTGGAGGAATATTTTAAAACTTTGTTGGAGAAAAGAAGTTATTTCAACTCTGTAGGAAGCAAATAAAACTTTGGTCTCGATTTAATGTTCTCGATTGAAATGTTAGACTTAGAGTAAGATTCAGCATGTGCTTTGAATGAATGATGCTCGTGACTATGATAGATTTATATAAGCTTGTAAAACAAATAATATTTACTTGAATGCAGTATATAGTTTTCGATATGTGGCAACCATAGTTTTGTATGGTTCGTGTTAAAAATAACTGATCTCACGACGTAAGGAATATTGATGTACGCTATTTATGATTGGCAGAGCCTAGATTTTAGCTTAACTGGACAGCTAGATAGCCCAGCTGAAACCAGGACAACTGACTCAATTCCGAGAATATATTGGAGAAAGTTCGATGTTTAATTTGCGATCTCTTTTTCTTTCTCTCATGCGCGTTTTCAAACACGGAAATACTGATAAATACGTGGAACGGAAAAATAATCAATTTACAACCTTTTCCCGGTTTTACGATAAGGCAAAATTGTCATTGCCACGCACGCATTAATTATCCATCGCGCTCAGGAGACACGGCATTGTTCGGCCGGCTACGGACGCGGTTGTTACCAACTGCAACGCATCCGTTAAGTTTTAATGAAAATCCGTGATTATTTATTTAGTACAGCTTCATGACAAAGCGGCGAAGCTATACTTCCACATTTATAAATGAAACAGCCGCAATGTAGCGGCGGCATTAAAACATTTAGTTCGGCGATGTGCAACGAGCGACAGTTACTTTAACGGTGCACGCTGAAAGCCCAGCATCTGTATATTGACTCTGACACATATAATATTTCCGCAAAACTGCTTCTGTCCGCGTAACGCGCGAACCCGTGACTGACACCTGATCGTTGTACCGATCAAAACGCGCGGTGTACGTGAGCGCGCGTGAGAGCGTGTGCGTAATTCCGTAATAAATAAATACACGGCGTGTGTGGCAAGCGCGCAACGCCGAAGTAATTAAGGAGCTCGTCGCAATTAATAGCCGGCGTGAAATCGCCGTTGAGGCGCTGAAACGCGCGCGCCCCGAGGGCGCGTCGCTGATACTATTACGAAGAACCGCGACTAGAGGAAGGCGGCAAGGGGGGAGGCACGCAAGGACGCGAAACTTCCGGAGGTAACGCGCGGCGAGGTGTGAATACGTCGAACGTGTGTACGTAGCGTGCGTGCACGATGCGAAGGTGGCGATAACCGCAAAATCACCGATACAGCCCGACGGCGGTGTGATATGTTCAATTAGAGCGAAATGAAATCACGCCTTCGCGAGGAGGCCTCGCCGGAGGCGAGCGGTGAACGCAAGGACGTGGGCGCTCGCGGAAACATCCCGGTAATGAAAAGTATATTGATACGAGCCGAGGTGATCGAGTCTCGTATGGGCGCAACGGATATAGCTAACACGTCGCTCGATCCATCATCGCGGAATCGGCGAAAGGGGCGAAATCGACGGGGCGCGGGGATGAGCGCGCGACCGGTAATGGAAAGTGTGTGTACCCGCCACGCGATTTTCCCCCTACCCTTTCCCTCTTCGTCGCGTATTTTTCCTATCCGCATGGCGCGATCCGCATGGAAAATTTCTTGTGTGATCTAATTGGGATCCATGCTTTCCCTAAACGATTTATGGGTTTGACAAGAGGTGCAATGTTTCAAACATGCGATTCCCTAAGGGGAAAAACCCAAGATTCTCCCAACTATTCTTTTCTGATCTTCATCTCTCACGCTAGACTTGAATAAAACATGCCGAATCTTTCGAAATAATTTCATTGTTCAGTAAAGTACGCTCGAAGAATTTTTGAAGATAACTTCATTTTTTTTATTTTTTATTCCATTTGCAACAGTTGGTCCAAAGATGGGACTCCCCGTTCGATATCATAAAAGCGTATCGATATTGTCGACTGAGAAAAAAAACGCGAGTTTCCACAGTATTTCCGTTTCAATTCTAGATAGAGAATCCATGCTTGGGACGAGAACGGTATTCCCAACTGATACGCAGTACGATAAGTCAATTTTAGGGCAAATTTGAGCTTTCTGTGCTGCACCTTGGGAAAATCTTGGGAAATTTCTATGCGGGGAATTTCGCGAAAATGTCTCGGGATAGAGGTTCGAAATGAAGAGTAGCGAAAAGATAGGAGAGGAACGTAGATAGCAGAAAAGGGTACGAGGAGAGAGGGGAATATTTGCCTACGACACATCCCCTACAAAGTAATTGGCGGCGCGCGTCTATTCGCGGATCCCGTCTTGTCATTGCCATTGATTTGCGCGGGGCGTACCATTATGAACCCGTAAGCCCGAGCTGAATACGCGAGAGTGCTGTGATGGCTTTTAACTCCGGTCCCATTATACCCTCGCGGCCGAAGCAGCGCCGCGGGGAGCGATGCTTTCTTCTTCTCGGTGCTGCGTCGCGATGCACTCCGAGTCGCGAAAACGTGACTCGACGTCGCGTGGCTTGTAATATCGCGTTCGTGCGACGCATTTACGCGGAATTAGAGTACCGCCCGCGCCCTTACGTCGCTCGGTATTCGCGCATTCGGACGTAAACGAAGGAGGGTAATTGCTCGCGAAACGCGCGGCACAATCGCGGAAGAGGGTCGCGCCGGGAGTCAAAGGCAGGACGAGATCGGCACGATGCAGGAGAGGAAAAGCAGGGGCAGGACGAGGGACAAAGGGAGGATAGAGCGGGCGTGCGGAATTTCCTGCGTCGTCGGCGAAAGCCTCGTTACCGTACACCTACTTAAGGAATTAGCCGTGTTGTTGTTTCAGCGCGCACGACGACGCGACGCGACGCGACGCGCCGCGCGTTATACGGCGGGCGGTACAAAAGTACTTAGGTACTTAGCGAGGAAACGGGCGAACGGAGCGACGCGATTTACGGGCGAGCGAGCGAACGAGCGAGCGACGCCAACCATTCCTCGGTCGCTGCCTCCTCTCGTTCCAAACTACCCCGTAGTGCCTCACCCCTCGTCGCTTGTCGCGAGTATCCGCTTACCCTCGATGAATCATGGAGAACGAGATTCGCCGTGCGTCTAACGACGGAATCGTCGACGCGAGCGGCTCGGCGCCGCGCGACGTTCAATTAGAGCAAAATGAAATTCCGACTTACGCGATAATCCGACGACAACGCGACGAAACGAAGAAAGACGAGATCAAGGCGGGCATGGCTGGTAAGATGGAAGGAGCAAGGGAATTGGAAGAGATGATGAAAGGCGGAAAAGAAGATGCCGGAAAGAAGCGCGTCCCTCTCCCAGCCGTCGGAGTCGGCGATCGACGTTGAACGTCGTGATAATTGGAGTATATCGAATCTGAATCGCGTCGTATGGGCTGACGGCGACGCTGACGATCGACAAGCGAGCTGTCAGCGCCGATCTCGTCGATGGAAGATAGTGCCGGACGGGAGGAGGAAGGGGACCTCGCGGATCTCAAATGTGTCGCGGCCGAACGGAATTTCCAGCGGGCGAACGGATTGACGGCGAGATGGATGAACGAAGGAAACGGTCAAATGTGACGTCTACGAGAGCATCAACGTGAGAAGAAGGGAAACGAAGGTATTGCGCTAGTTACAATTGCGTCGCTAGAAAAATCGCTTGATCGCGCTAAAATTGTAGTCTTCTCTCTTATAAATAATTAATGAATAATTACTTTTTATTTGTGACAATTTTGCGATTGTCGTAAGAAGCGCGTTAAACTCCCTCCGGGATGGCTGCGTTGCGTTTTTGCACCGTAAAATTCTCAAGCAGAAAATTAGCCAGAGTATAGCGAGTAACCGGCCTAGAAATTCTAATCACTGTCCAATATTCGTCCAGAGGAAATCGAGGCTGGATAAGCCCCAATATTTCAGAATTTTCAAGTTACAACTCCTCAGACAATTGTTGTGTCTAATTGTACAAACATGTAAATACGTGTGCATACTTATAAATTTGACGAATTTTGCGATTGTCTCTCAGCGTTAACTATACCTTCTTCTTATTCTAATAAGGAAGCGACAAGAGCTGATCCACAGACCATACTTGCAATAATTCTTTTACTGTATTAGTTATAGTGACACACAGTACCAGGCACTTTTCTCCTATCATGCGAGAGCTTCGTTGCATACCGAGTGCGCCACGCAGAGTGATAGAAAAAAGAAGAGGGAGAAGGGAGAGAATTTAATTAGACCAAGTTGCAAGCAATTTCGATATAGCGCTTACGCGCGCGTATTACCTCGAGATTCGGCCGAACGATCGGGGTGCACGGAGCACGACGGCAGTGTTGCAGCGCAAATACGAACTCAGATTACGTACTCGTGTAATCGCGTCGAAAACATCTCAACAAAGAGAAGTTTATCGAACTAGCGAGCTCTCGAATAACCGAGCTCTAAGTACACACGTGCCCATGGACGCACATACACACGCCCACACGCGCACCAACGATTGTATTACGAGCGCTGAAGAAGAGTGTTCGAAACGAACGTAACGATTTAAGCGAACAAATTTGATAGGGAAATAGGGAGGAAAGTGGCGAAGAGGATAGATAGATCGCGGTGTGGGCGAGGAGGGTCGAAAAGAAAAGGTCGCAGACGCCAGGGAGAATTCGACCGTAATGAGATTCGATCTGTCCGCCCACCCTATCCCTGCCTGCCCTCTCCCCATCCCCTTACTTCCGTTCACCATCTCAGCCACGCGGCCACCCTACGGCAGGAACTTCGCTCCCAGTTAAACTCGCCTGAAATCCTAACGACTTTTAACTCGCTCAAACTTCGACGCCGGATTTCGGATCTTTAAATTAACCAGGGATTAATGTCGGCCGCGCACTTACGTACGTGGCGGCAGCGTAGTGGCAGAGAGAAAGAGAAGAGAGACGAAGAGAAAGGAGGAGAGAGGGAGAGAGGGAAGAGAGAGAGAGAGAGAGAGAAAGAGAGGAATATTCGCGGAGATGGAACCGGTCTCGTTTGTCAGGTCTGCAAAAATATCGTCTGGCCTCTTGCTCCAGCCATCGTAGGGTGTTCGCGGACGTAGCTCGAGTCGTGGGAATTGCGTTCCTTCCGCGCGGAAGCGTCACGTCCGAGATTCCACATCGTCGGGTGCGCGCGGAAATCCAACGCGACACGACAAAGGTCGTGATCGCCGGAAATTCGAGCTTCCGCGGATCCACGTCGCGAATATCCAGCTAGCGACGCGAGAGACAGCCAGATTCGATTGAGCTTTCCTAGAGAAAAGTGTCAACAACGCCAGCAGACCTGATGACGTCGCGAGCGTTTTCGCGAAGCCCTATCTGGACAAGATGAAGACGAGAGACGGCGGACCGCGATATATATGTTCCTCTCGCCTCGTAAAGATCGCGGTAAAAAGGACGACGCCACTACCGCGTCCCTAAGAATCTACGATCGGCAGTCCTGCCAAGGGACATTCCGCGTCCGCGTCCGCGGGACAATGGCGACTGTGCACTGAGCTCACGTTCTTTAACGGCCGTTACGGATACGTTACGGTAATGTGGCGTCTTGCGGGTTCGTCGGAGGAGGCGAAGGCGGAGGACGGCGGCTTTGAAGAGCGGAAAAAGGAGGAGGAGAAAGGAGCGAGAGAGGAATCCGGCGCGTATGGCCGCGAATAAATGCGGTCGCCCGATAACGGGATGAACCGCGATAAACCGGAAGTCCCGAGGTCGACGTGGGTATACAGGATGTCCAAACGTTACAGGGACATACTTCAGCTCAAGTTTCCGTGGATCATCCGGAATGGACTTTTCTACACGTAGATTCCACGGTGGGCCTTAGCCGCTCTCCTCCAACTTTCCAATTCGCCTAGTATCTTATAATAAATAAATAGATAAATAAATAAATATATATATATCTTAATAATTAAATTTCGATTTATAAGCTCTTACTGAAATTAAATTCGCGCGTCAAGTCGCTGATGCTTAACGAGGCTTTATGATCGATTAGTCGAGACTCTTCTGATCGTTTTTTGTAGTTGGACGTCTTTTCAATTAAGACCCAGCAATTAAACCCTTTATTTTCATTACGTCTATCAACTTTTGTAGTTAAATTGCCGGAATCTTTTAACTTCGCGATTTCTTGCGTAAAAATTTAGGCCCTCAATCCTCGCGTTTTTTTTTAACTTATTTTAGACGCCTAGTCTACCATCAGTGTCAGGAATTGATTAGAATTTCCTTTAACTAAAACAATCGGTAAATCGATAATCAAAATTAATCAATCATATGTGTAGCTCATTTAGTATATATTAGTTGAATAATTTAGTCAATATTGATGGAATTATTTATTAAACAGTGCAATTAACTAATTGCATTAAAGTTTAATTAACAATTAACTCTATCGATTGGTGAAATTATTTGTGATCTTGTCTATGAAATTTTGATTAATTTTTATTATTGATTTGTCGATTATCTTAATCAAAGAAAACTTTAATTGATTAATGCTCGACACTGTCCACTATTGCAGATGTATATTCTATTAAAGTGTATATTTTGTTTAAAAAAACGTTTAAAAAAACGTTTAAAAAACGTTTAAAAAACGTTTAAAAAACGTTTAAAAAAACGTAATATAAACAATACCCTAGATATATTACAAGTAACGACGTGTGTGAGAGAAAAGATACTTAAAAAATGAAAAATACTTATTCGGTGGATACTATAATATACTTAGTTAAATATATTTTTACTTAAACAAAATACACAATTACTTTCATGAAAAGCTAAGGTTTTCATAAAGAATGTGTATTGCCTTGTTTGAAAGATATTTTATATTACTACAAGTAAATTCACGATATTAGTTCTCACCGAATTTTTTTTGTTAGACTCTTCCCTAGATATTTCTTCTTTTAGTTATTTTTAATAGCGATAAAAATATCTTATTATATTCGTATGAACCATACACTCAATGAAGATGTTTGAGGCTTCTTGTACCTCGCCATCCATGTCAGATTTGTGACGTCAAAAACGAGAAATGACATGCTGACGAAAGTTGCGTGCCATTTCTGAATAAAGATAAATATAAGCACAAAGAGTATTTGAGATTACTTGAACACACTTGTGAAATTATCTGAAAAATATCCTTTTCCTTTCATGATTAATAGTCATAATAAATGGTGAAATAAGGCATGTGAAATGATGAAATAAATCTGTTTTGTCTGCTTGCCTCATTTCATCATTTATTATACAACTATTTATTAATCGTAAGGGGAAACCTTTCGGACAGTTTTACAAGTATGTTCAAGCAGTCTCTTACGTCTATATTTATCTTTGTTTAGAAATGGCACGTAATTTTCATCAGTATATCGTTCCTCATTTCTAACAAATTCAACATGGAAGTCTTAAGGCCGAAACGACCTTTCGTCGATCGGTGTCTAGCGGTTTTGCGTCGTCCTGTACACGATGATGCGTATGGACCAGGAGTATAGGTCCTCGCTATAGCTCGGATAACACCCGGAGAGAGAAAACGAGAGAAGGCGAGACGCGGATATGTAGCGGCGGTCGCGCCGAGTAGGCGAACGACCGCGATCTATCTCAATGTCGTTTCGCAAAAGGGGCTCTTTCCTTTCGTCGCGATGGACTCGAGATAGTTCGACTACTCTATCGTCCTGCGTCATCATAATTCTACGCGCGAATTTAATTCCACCCACGCGCGCATCGTATTGACCGCGTCGGGCTGAAGTGAGCGCTACGTAAACCTCAATCCCGGCGAGCACGCAATAAAGTAAACTTCCTCCCCGTTCCGCCATCTCCTCGACGGCATGACGAAGCACGAGACGTGACGGCGTCCGGCTCAGGCGGTTGGTTATATTTTAATTAAGCGCGCCACACGTAGCATCTAAACGGACGTGCGAGCTTTCGCAGCGCTGGCCCCGAGCGCCGATAATTGCCTCTGATTAGCGTTACCCAGGCCTCGGCGCGCCAATGTCTGATTCACAAAGCGCTTCAACGAGGTCGACGAAGATCGCGGGCTTTTACCGCTCAATATCCTATTGCGTAACCACTGCGGCGAAGCGTGCTTTGCGATCCGCTTTGCGTCCCCGACAACTGCCTACTCAAAGGCTGCTCTCTTCGACGTAATTGGATAAATCTCGGCGTATACGATCGCGTGTCTCTTACTTAGGATCGGTAGCTATCATGAGATCGGACCCAATCCAATCCAATGGTCCCTTTGATCGGACAGAGACGGACAGCATGGAACACTGATGATTCATGGATTCGATCATTGAGATAAAACACAAACAATCACTGATATCTTTTTTGTCATTGTCACGTTCCAGAAAAACCTGATTTTTTTGGCGACCAGCATTGCAGTTAAACTTCTCACCTACATTCTCTGATGACATCAATAGAGGATATTTTAACCCCTCAAGTGGTGCACATGCCCGGAAAAGTTTCATGGTAAAATATTAAGTTCCTTTCGATTTATTTAAGCTTATTTAAGCGATTTATTGTATTCTTTTTTAACTCATAGCGAACACAAGTGGAAATTAGATACTACTTTTCAAAATTCTTTAATGAAAATAGCAATAAAATGAAAATCCAGATGTTTATTAAAAAAACACTCTGAAGAAAATCGAGCAGTTATTTTAAATAATTACTAAAATTAATTAATTAATTTAAGATGAACAAATGACTGTGGACAAATATCGTTGGTCACAAACAAAATCAAGTTTTTCTAGAATGTCAGTGACTAAGGGATGTCAGTAATTGATGATGTTAATACTGTGTATATTTTACTTGGCAAATAATGACAGACTAAATTTCGGTCTAAACTTCGAGACTCGAGTATGTCTTCATTCTCGGTAAAGTTCGTTAAAATCGGATACCTCCTGTATATAATAAATGATTTTACATACCCTGAGAATATGATGAATCGCTACCTGCGTCATGGCTTCTCGCCTCACACCTTGGTTACTTCGTCGTGGCACTGACACTCGCGTAAATACGACTCGATTGAGTGATACACGTATTAAATGACATAGTGAGAACTTTATTAAATATAATATTTCAAACCGACGAAACGTTTTAAACGCTCGACGCGGGAATGATGAATAATGTACCGGTACGTGTGCGCGTTGCTCGTCGACTTGGAACGTAATAAACAGTCGGAGAAGTATGCGACACACGAAGGTATGTTCGGTTGCTTTGAAGGACCGGAATGTTTTGATTGTTGTGATCACTCGGCGCTCTCAACGGCCGACGTCTGTTGACGATTGATGGCAGCGCATGACTTTGCTCCTTTTGCCGAGTGTTTTGGTATTCCCGCGCGTCGCATACTTTCCCGTGATCGACTGTTGCATTAAATTTATACAAAGCGTGTTTCGTCGGCCCTCGGAATAATTAAACCAACTCTCACCGGCGTTAATTAACTCTGTCGCGTTAATTAACGCGCCTTCTGTCGATCGAATTGTATCTATACGAGGGTCAGTCAGTTCCACGAGTTAATATTCAGAGTGTCACGACGGAGCAGCCGAGGAAAGAACCGGGACACGGTTAATGATAACATCATACACGGAGTGTCTTGCGCCAGACATTCTGTATATATTTCCAGTTGTATAAATTATATATTTTCCATATATCTTTCCAAGGTCGATGAAAATAAAAAGATAATAATTATGGAGAGAGAAAATAGCATTTTTTCGCTTATCCGTTATATGTACCTATTAATATATATTAGAGCAATTAATATTTATCCAGCATATTCTATCTGCAGGTAAGTAAGTTGCACTTGTAATAAATTGCTAATTGAAATTAAAAATGAAGGTTAAATGCGAGTGAAATATTGAGATGATGTATCGTGAATAATTCCGAAGTAGGTGCTTTTGAGAGAATAATTCAAAGTGATAGAAAATGGCGCGGAGTACTCATTTGTTTTATCAAGGTAGGACAATATCCTGCACGGTATCAAATCTCGAGATTCTCTCCATTGATTCTTCAAATTCGATGGGAATATCGAGCCAAATTCTACCCGGTTAATATCGAGCCAAGATTTCGACTCGGATCGGCGCTAATTCGCCACATCCATCACCCGTTACAGTGCACCTCCATTATGAAATTTCGCGCACGTTACTTGCCGCCAGTTGCTGTCGGGCGTTGCCTTTTCCAACTAAGCACTTAGTTGTTAATTACAAAAGCCCGGCTCACGTCCGATCGCGGCTTGGGCACTCGCAGGGCCACAATACGCGCGACTCCTTGTCATAATCATAAAGTTTGACCACTCGTGGCCCCGAGGAGCGTCGCGCACGGCGGCCGTGTATGCATTTTCGCCACGAATACTTAATTTACGAGGTGCGCCAACAACGGGTGCACACGAGGGACACCGGAATGAATTCGCTGACCGGAAGAAGCGAAATACTCGCCGATGGCGCGACCACGACGGTCCATTTTGCAAGTTTCTGCTACTCGAAGAGAGAGTCTCTTCGTTCCCATGGCGTCCTCGCCAACAGGACGTTTCGAAAGTGTAGGAGAGACCGGGGTTAGGTACCCTATATTTTAGAATTTTGAAGTTCCTTTTTTGACAACTAATTGTGGTGATTGACTGTATAAATATTGTAGAGACAATCTTTTTCATGCTTTATACCTGCTTTGTTTTATACCTGCTTTGTTTTATACCTGCTACGACTCTTTTAAGGGTATGTTGAAAACTTTACCGACAGAATACTGAATTTTTTTTACGTCGTATTGATTGTACATAATTATAAATGTTTTTATGTAATGAAAGTACGTGAAAAAATAGATAGGAAAATAAAAAAAAATTTTAATGTAAAATCTCAAGCTATCAGTTAGTGTAATATTTGTCTAACAGCAGCTTATATATGTCGAAAGTATGGATGCTCCAAACAAAAAAATTCGGAACAACATTGCTATATCTTCGCATCTGAATTCAGAAAGATTTCTACTCATGCGTAGTTAGGTTTTCCTCTGAAGTTAGTAAAACAAGACAACACACATTTACGCAAGTTCTGTATGTACAAGAAATACGAAAAGGATAGCGTGATTGTGTTAGTGACGATTGTCTCTGCGTTATCGACATTGTTCGAGTTCGTCATCGACTTCAGCATCTCTTAACCGTATATTTTATTTTGTAATAACCAAAATACGAACATGTCATCTTGCCCTGATACCGGGTTCAGTTGCCCAGTAATGCAGGATAAAGAAGGCCACGTATAAAACATGCATGCTGCTTAGCAGTTCTAGAGTCTCCGCGAGAGGTCTCCACAGCCCTCATGCCGGCCTTTGATTATAGGCCAACTTTACCTCGACCGCCCATATGTTTTATTTCAATATTTTATGAATGAAAAATTGCATTTATTACCAGAAATAGTACATCATACACTTGCAAGAAATATTTTATTTTAGCTAATAGCACATCGTTTAATTTCATTTAGTCACGATGGAGGATATTAATAGAGGTTAGAACATTTATTTACGCTATTACCAAATCAATTTTTTTCTATTTCTTAACTGTAATATTATTTTGATTTTAATGAAACTCAAAGAAAAATATTTATGTTCTAAAACAATCATTTCGCGATTTTGTAGCCACTATTCTTCTCAAGATAAATATTAAAAGAAAGCACATAAGCAACATATCCCTGGGGCCATATAGCCCCGGTCTCCTCCTCTACCCACCCCACATAAAAGAAAAAGAAAGAATACAGAAGAGATGAGAAGGGAATGAAAGAGAAGAAATTTAGCTACGAAAGAGCGTTCGCTTTCTCACTTCTGGATTATTTTTGCGAGTTGCACACGTGAGCGAACTACGTGGACTCTCGAGTTTATAAAGCGCGAAGCCGTATATCCCCCGCGCGGTACGTGTTAATCGAAGAATCTCATTGCGTGGCGGGAGTTTGAGAACACGCCGTATATCGCGGAAGCCCGCGAACGCGACGTTAATACTCACGAAACGCCTGCTACGCGACCCAATTGGGAAACTCCGAGCATAATCGTGAACCGTAGTGCCGGGAAAGTCGGCTAACGAAGGCACGGAGCCGGGGGTCGGGTACGCGCCGTGGTGCCCGGTCGTGGGTGTGCGCGGGACATTTATTTGACAGCGGCGGAACGAGACGATTGCCGGACCCGCTCCACGGTCTCGTGGAAACTCATCCTCCTCGATGCACTATCCACCTCTTCCTCCGCCGTCGCCGCCGTCGCCGCCGCCGTCGCGTTGCACCAACAGCAGCTGCTGCCAACCTCGCGCTCTTGTCATCGATCGTCGACGCTTTAACTCTTGGCCACGCGCGGATTAACACCGCCGAATCGAGCCGTCTCCGTCGCACACGATGACTTTCGGAAGAAATCTGGATAAATATAGTTCGTCTTTTTCCCTCCACTTCTTTCCACTTTTGCAACTAGTTCGTTGTGGGAATTCGCAAATACACGACGTCGATCGATGACGAGGCTGGAGGAGAGATAGAGAGAGAGAGAGAGAGGGGGGAGGAAGGGAGAAAGAGAGGGAGAGCTCGTAGCATAATAAGGGCGCCGGACGATCGAGCGCGTAATTGGCAGCCGGCTTGTTACGTGCGAGTGACACGTGCCAGTTTCTGGTTCGTTCCGGCGTGTTAAAGGTATCGATGCTCCCGAGAGAGTGCGGGCGACGGCGAGGAGCTTATTAAGGAATATCGGAAAGGCGATAAATCGGAATTTTCGTCCGCGAAGAGGCCGCCGTCGTTGCCGCTGTTCCCCGGATAAGCAAAGCGAGACGTACACATACGAGCGGATTATTAAATTTAATTTAATTACAGTTAAATTGTTAATCCATCCTCCACGTTCCGCTGATTCATTAATTTGTGGATTTCCCACATTTGTAATTATGACATCGTCTATACACTTTTACGTAATATGCAACTCCGAAAATAAGCGTATTAATTATAATTCCTATTTCATTTTCATAACTACGTGCGTCCTGTCGTCCGAAAATTCGCGATGTTATTCGACACCAGTTTTACTCAACAGCAACGATGCTCGTTATGCTGAGACATCGTTTGGAAGTCGATCTGAACCAACGGGAACGTCGATACTTCGAATGATTGCAAGTGATTTCGGCGATTGTGACGATTGCGTCACACAAAGTGCGTGATTGTCATAAAAAATATTTATAAAATATCCGAGCTCCAACAATAAAGTTCGCAAATATGGAAAATAAAACGCAATCATTTTATGATCGTCGAATAATTCAACTTAATCTGATCGAACAGTTGATTGTACAGTGCGCGGCCGATTTTAAAACACAATCGTGCCGGTTAAAGTTACATTAGCGGTGCACAATGAGATAATCTAATGAACTTAAGAGGTTTCGTTTACGGAATTATGACCGCTGGTGTGGGTTAACGAGCCCTGGAGATAGCAAGGAGACAGTCGCGAGCGCTTTTAAATCTGGACAGAAGAAGTGGAAGCGAAAGAGATAGGCCGAAAGTAAAGAATCGCTGGCGGATAAGTTGATTACAAAATCCGATTGAGGAAGAGAGAGAGAGAGGGGGGGAGAAGGGGCTCATTTGAAATTATCTCGCGAGAAACTTGCTAACTAAATTACTCGATGATCAAGAGAGATCGATAATGAGCCCGCGACGACACATGCGAGTTTCCGCAAATAACTACCGCATATAAGCTGCGCACGAAGATAAAGAGAGTACCATAATATCTCAGTGGGATAATAATAATAAGAAAAGAAGAAACAGAGGGAAAGAAACAAATTTGTAACAACACACACACACAGGCGAGAGCAATAACGGCTCGACGTAAAGATAGACACACGAGGAGAGGAGCTGCGAGAGAAGATAGAAAATAAAGTAGGAGGCGTGCGAGACGCTGGTATACGTCACACGCGGCGTTCTCTATCCCAGGCACACACGCAACACATACACACGCGTTACCCATCTCGCCAAACTACCCCGAGAGATGCCTGACGTTATACGGCGCGTGATGTCGCCTAAGCGGGCGTTTAATATCCGCGAAAGAGCGAGGACTCGTGGTTGTTGCATCGCGAATGGAAGACGTAAAAGCGTACCTGCGTGACGGCCCCTCGCGGTCCTCCCCGATCCTCCGCGACACGGAAACCAGAGAATCTTGAGGGGACGGGTGCGGTTAGGAACATTTTACGAGCGTCCGTCCCGTCGGTTTAGCAGCCACCGAGACGCGGGTTTAACGGAAATTCTTCACGAGAGTTACGATCCGCGAAAAGAGCGCGCAGCGAGAAACGCAGTCTGACGGGCGGAGAGGGATAGACGAGGAGACAGAGGGAGAAGATGGAGGGTGGAAGGGTCTTCTCTCTCACTGTGATTCGGATTATCGTCGTCTCGCCGTTATCCGCGTCGAGGATCTCGTCCTGGTGCGTCGACGACCGCTCGAGTCATTCTCCGGCCGCTTTTATCCTCGTTTTATCGAGATTCGGCATCGCCGGCCTTGGCGATTCCGGTATCTCCGCTATTAAATCGCGATTCTCGCGTATTTCGTACGAGGGTGATGAAAAAAGGAGAGGGAGAGAAAGAGAAGAAAATATTGTGCTCACGTGACTCGAGAGTGCACACTTCGCGATTACTCCGTGAGCGATATGCTCGCATCGAGCTATCTCTTGAACCGATATACCGTCAGAAAAGAAGACGTTCCCGCTCACGTGACTTCCATGCGACGTGTTAATATCGCGTAGCCGTAGAGTAGCCGGCATGGACCCGTGCTATAACAGTGCCGACAAAAGACAAAACAAAAGTTATCCCAAGAACGCGAGGATGAAGCGCCTCGTTTAGAGGAAAATAGAGCAAGAGAGAAGGAGAAGTTGGCCGGAGAGAGGATTGCACGCCGAGAGAAAGAGAGAGAGAAAGAGAGAGAGAGAGAGAGAGAGAGAGGGGAGGGAGGGAGGGAGAGAGCAGTACGCTCCCATTCAAGAAGCAATTTCCGGTGTCGATCGCGCGACGTTCCTCACGATTAACGTCACGGCCGTCGCGAGGGAGACACCCGAACGTTAACACGATTCGCTACCACGGTTCATGCACCGTCCCTAAAGGTCACCCAGTTTTTTTTTTTTTTATATAACTGTGTGTGTAAATCGAATTGTTTGCATTTTTGCAAGTGAACAGACGTGTGACGCCTCGACACGCTGAGAGAAAAAATATGTAAAGAGAGATTATTCGCGATGGGTGCTAATAGCATATTTACTCGAGTTTAAATATATTTTTTTATTTAAATAGAATGTATAAACAATTGACGGTTGCTCCCGCGGAAAAGCTGTGCTTTTGAGAAAATATATCTTCTTATTTGAAACAAATTCTTTTCTCGATAAAGATGTATGTATCATTAAAGGAAAAGGCACATTATTAATATATTGATATGTAAAAAATGTTGTTACTAATATACGATAAAAAGTCTTTCGTATTTGTGTGTAAATACGAAGACATTTTCTTAAAAGCACAGTTTTTCCGCGGGAGTAACTATCAGTTGTTTATACATTCTATTTGAATAAAAGAATATATTTAGACTCGAATAAATATTAGCATCCACCGCGAATAAATCTCTCTACATATTTTTTCTCTTAGCATTTCGAGGCGTCACACGTCGGTCCATTTGTAAAAATACAAACAACCCAATTTACACAGTTATATATAAAAAGAAAAAAAGAAAACCGAATGACCTTTGTCGATATTTTCGACGCGTGTAGATATTTTCAAAGGCACCAAATGGATATTTCTCTAATATTTTATATAGTTTTCTCCTTACGTAATGTGGCGAACACGTCAGACGTCAAATTCGCATTTGCGAAACGGGACGGGGGCGATCTTTTGGCTGAATTCGCGACTCGACGTCGCTCGCTTGTTCACGGCGAGAGAGGAGAGAGCGCGTCTTCGCGTGCCGGATAAAGGAACGGCCGTCTACGGCGGACATCTCTTCCCGGTTTGGTCGGTAAGTCTTTCTTGGCCGTGCCAGTCGCGCTAACGTCCATTCTTGGCGAATTAATCGCGCTCGGCCACGTGCATTCAGCGCGGCTGGCACGCGCGCTCCCGCCGCCGTCGCCGCTGCACTCGCCGTTGCACTCAGAACGACACGTGCTTCGCGCCGGGGGATGACGCCGTGTCGGCTCTGTCCCATTGTCCGCGCGCGGGGCGCGTTCTCCGGTTGAAAGGAGACAAAAGCGTAGGTACGCTCGGAATATAGCCGTGCGCGGCGAATGCGATTTCGTTTCGCGGTCCCGCGAAATTCACGAAGACGGCGCCAGTCTTTTGCATGCTGTGAACTTCGTTGTCATGATGTGTGCATCCTCCGGGACACACGTGTGAGATTCTAAGAGCGAATGCACATCTTGGTAGAAAAGCAGAAAGGCAGAAGCCCAACAGAACTCGCGGTAGCGGTCAGGTGCACTCCAAGTGTGTAATTTTTACACGTTTATGTGTGTAAAAACGTGTAGTCACTTTTCATTTATATACGTGTAATTTTATCTACATGTTTATCTTTAATAACATGTAACTTTATATTTAAATGTGTACTTTTTACACATGCACATCAAATTACACATTTAAAATATGTAATATTAATACGCTGGGAATAAGTTAGATTAGGTTACTGAATGTGGTTTATAATTACTGAAAAGGATAATTTTTATAAAATTATGTATTGAGAGAGAAAGATATATATATTTTTTTTAATACACATAAAATATGTGTTATAACACGAAAAAAATTCTTTTCCAGAGGATATATGCATATTATGACGAGAATAACTATTACTGCAATTCTAGACAAAATCGTAAAACTCGTAACTTGTTTTCGTAAGACTCGTAAGAACTTATGAGTAGATCTGCAGTTCTATACGGACCGTATGTCATATGATAATTCGTAAATATATCTACGATTTTTTTTGTTTTTTTTCGTAAACTATGTCCTTACGATTTACTCGTATATTTGCTTAGAATTGCAGCATATATTAATAAGAATAACTATACTATAAAAGACTTTAGATTTTTTGTGCTTTTAGTCTTTGGTAAAAGATAACTTTAGCTAAATAATAGATAAGTTTAGTTCAAAATGCAAATATTAACCTTCATATTACAAGGTTCATGCGGTCACATCTAACCAAAAAGACCTAATACACATTTCCACTTAATTACATGTTAATTTTACGTGTAAGAAGATGTAAAAATGTTTCATATGTGTATCTCATACATATTTCAATTATGTGGAAGTTACACGTTTCCCTATTTTTACGTGTTTCATACTGTGCATTATTTTGTACACAGGAAAACGTGTTATATTACACATTTAAATGTGTAAATGTCTTTCTTTACGCACGACAATGTATAATTTTTACATGAGAAACAAAATTGTACACATAAATGAGTACATACATAAGTGTGTATTTACTACACACCTGGATTTGCAGTGTGATGGTCGGCAGTTTTTACTTTTCTATCATAGCACGAGTTTTGGCTTGCATTCCAAAAGGTCCTTTTTGAGAAAAATTTTACTCGATACCTGTAGTTCACGTTACACAGAGTATCGAGTAAAATCTCCTCAGAGAAAATGTTTTGAAATACAACTCTGATTGGCTTCTGTCTTTCTATTTCCAGCTTTTCTGTCAAGGTGTAAATTCTCCCTGAGAGAGCGCTGTCGAACGGTCAACAGCCGCTTGTCCGCGTAATTCCGCCGACCGGGATCTCCAACAGCGAATTGTCGTTACGCCGCCGTGGAAGGGCGCGCGTTAAATTCGCGTAATGCAATTGCGCGAAGTCTAATAAATATCGAAAGATTACCCGCTACGACCAGTGTTCGCCGCTTTTACATAACGCGACACACGTGTATGATAATCAAGACTTTCCCGCTTAATTCTGGCCGCAGCCGTGCAACATCGCTGCGGACAATTACAGCAGGTTTAGTACGGACATTACAGGATAAAGTGACCAGAAGTACCGGATTACACGCGGCAGTCCTGGATTTGTGCTATCCCTGCAGTATGTACTAGCTCAGAGGACGTCGCGTGTACATTGTACAATAAGAAATTGTATATTTTATATCCTCCTCTCACATAACTTGCCTTATATTTATAGACAATATGTAACACATAGACAGACACGCGGATTTAAGTATAGTAAATTTTATGTTAAATTACTATGTATTGAATACACGTTTGTGTAATTGTATAATTGTATAAACTAGTGTGGGTAGATTGAAGTGCCTCAATGACGCATCGCGCGCATTAGTCGACTAATTTGCCTTCATTGACATCTCAATAATTACCGTCGCGCTTTACAAAATGCTACAGTATTCTCCTATTCAAATGAACCCCAAGTTCCGCCTGCACATGAGCAGTTAAATCCAGGCATCCGTAGAATTAACGGATATGTAAAACAATAAGTGTTTTGTCTCTTCGTAATCTCCTCATAATACATTTGTTTCCTCGGCGTTGGAAATGTGCACACGAAATGTCTGACACAACGCGTGTCAATGTGCTTACATACAACTTATAAAATTGAACAAAAGAGTCCTATTTTGCAAATAACCACGATAATTATATATTTACCTATTTCATGTTGCTATGTGTTGACTTAATAGCGTTTAAAGCCGCGGCATATCGACGTAAAGGTAGAGATTATGTGATAGTTTCCTAAGAGCGGCAACTTGAAAAGTGAAAAGTTTCACGGGAACTCGACTCTTGCGATTATGTAACTTCTCGAATAATGAAAATGTAAATATTTTCACGTGAAACCTTTCACTTGTCACGAGTTCACGCTAGGGGGAAAAATATATGATCGATATACTCAGGATTGACCGCTGTCGCGGCGGCACGCTATGGATCGGTCGTTCCAACTTTTTTAAATTAATTGATAGTTAAATCACGTCTGTCTCTGTTTAAATTCAAGAAAAAACAGGGACAGACATATGATTTAACTATCAAGAAGCTGGGACAACCAATCCTATGTACGATCCATTGGACGCTGCGGACGCTTGAAGAAAAGGTTGTTCTATACGGCGCTTCGAAGCATTCGTAGCGTCTAGTGGATCTGACCCAATGTTTGCATGCTGTCTTCTTCTAAAGTGAGATACGACCGCAAGGTCGCTGCGACGGCGTGGCCGATCGTCGACGCTTGTTAGACCGCGGAGTGGGGATGGCGAGCCGCTCGCGCTGCGTGCCATCACGCACAGCGTAAGGTGGCTTGCTAGGAAACAATGTTACGGAAGATGCAGCGCGTACTGACCTAACCCAACGCACCTGCAGCGCGCGAAAGGGTTAACACCGACCGGTCGAGCGCGTGGGTCGATGCAAACGTCAATAATTCGACTTGCAGACGTCGTAGCGACTTGAAAAAAAAACCGTTGGAAAGGGGAAATTACCGCGCTTCTGATGAGCATGAAATCGTCCTTCCGTGGAGTAACGGTCAAGCAGTATAATCATATAGGTACAGAAGACATCGACTTTTGTGCTTGCGTTAAAGTGAACATTAATCCATGTAAAAGATCAATGGGAAATCTTGATCTGGAAATATAATGCGAAGCGTCAGTTTTGTGTTTTACACGAGTACCTTCATTAAAGTGCAATTTAAAAGAAAAGCAAAATAATAATAATGGGAACTTTGATTTAGATACATAAAAAGTAAAAAAATATATACTTATGCCTTTACAGCAATAATATATTTGCAAACAAATAAATCTGTATATTATATTATTTAATATGATATATATTATTAATATATTGTTAAATATATATTATATGTTACTGTAATATATTTATTATGATACATAGATATTTATTTCTCGTAATATAATAATAAAACATCGCGTGTTTGATGCTACATTACTGACGTGTTCAACGTCAAATTCACAAGACGCTTCGCATCAGCCAAGATCAAGACGCTCCCGTTGATATCGCGAGTCATCTCGTCGTGACTTCTCATATTCTTCCCTCACGTCTCGTCAAAAGGATTGCGGATAAAAACGTCAGGCGTAATCGGCTACGTTGATTCGCGATAGGACGAGGTGCCTCTTACGTTTACGAGCGAAATTCGCGGCATTACGTCGCGCCGTAATTCCGTCCCGATTGCCGAGCGCGCGTACGCGTAATTAACGTTACGAAATAACGGGCGAAATAACGAGAGCGAACAGACATCACGGAGACGGAGCGGTCGTAAACCGTGAGTTTCGGCGTAAATAGTCACATTCGGCGAACACGAGGAGCAGCAAGTCGAGGCACCGATACGACACACACGCACGTGGCGTCACGGTGGCTCGTAACGAGCTCGTAAACGTGCGAACGATCCGATATAAATAAGATATCGTACGCGTCGCTCGTGAGGGTGTTCGGATCGGAAGGCGATTTCGACAAGAATCGTATCGGCGCCGTTTATAGACGGCATTCTAGACGCGCGTTGACGCTGCAAATGCTCTTCGGAAGCTGGCTGTATCCAAACAGCCGTCGGAGGAACGTAGCTCTCCGTAATGACATCCCGATAATGAAATTGGATCGAGACGGCGTGTCGGCGCTCACGGAGTCCGATTATCATACGCGTTCGCTGTTGACACCGCACCCGACTTGATTTCCGATCGCGTCATCAATTCAAATGTATACAGAGAAAAATATTATTCTATTGCTAAGAACGATCACTCAGTTTACTTTACTCCCTTGAAGCATAGGCTATCTCGAACAAAGAACACATGCTCTTGATAATAATCTTCAAATATACTCATTACAAATTTATATAGGAAAGCTCTTTATCATGCGCTAGAAAGGAGAATTTATTCTTTTTACAAAAGTATCATAAAACTTTATCTAAGAAAAAATCGACTCGACTTTATGTAGCAAACAAAGTGAATTTTTGCCTCAATTTAATATTCTTGTTCGAAATGCTGAACTCACTAAGAGTCAGGATTATATTCTGTGAACAAATCTGATACTTGCGACAAACTTATGATAAGGATTTGCGCACATGTAAACTGATGAAATACTTGAAACAAGTTTGAGTGCAATATGTATTTTTCTATGTGTACGGTCACGTATTTGCCGATTGAATTAAAGAGATTCCGATATCCTCTTTTTTTTAAACGTACTTCTCTCTTTCTTTTTTTTGCGCGATACATCGTCGCGGAAGAGCCCGATACCAGATGTAATAAGTCAAGGAATTAAAGTGACCGTATCTTACGATGCCGTGCTAAATCCACTTAAAAAAATCCTGAAATATTTTCTCAGTGTTCGGAGATAATTCGGAAATCAGGGGATTATTTCGCCTCCGTGGCTCGCGCGCTGCGGGTTACTCCTCTCCGTGGCTGCCTCCGCGAGTTTCCCCGCGAGCAATTAACCGATTAGCTTCGAAAATCGCGGTGGAGAAAGAAGCGGAGCGAAAAAACGAGAGGCACGAGGCGAATTGTACAATCTCGCGACGACATTTATGCGGAATAACGAGGTGCGGCGGGTCGGGGCGGGGAATGGGGGATTAAAAAGTACTTATTACCGAACGGTTCCCGCGACCATTGCTAACTTTGTGCAGTTACGGGCGAACAGTAAAAGTAATTAGCCGAGATGCAGAGAAAAACAATAAGAAAGCGAATGGGAAAACGGGAGATGAAGGCGAGGCAGACAGAAATAGAGAGGGCCGGAGAGAGAGGGAGGGAAGGAAGGAAAAAAAGATTAAAAAGAGTTTTAAAAGAGAAGGAAAGGAAAGAGAAGAGAAAGGGCAGACTTCGGCAACGACGTCGCCGCAGTTGCCGTCGCTACCGTCGTCGTCGTTATATTTCACGAGGAGACCTCGTTACCGACAAACTCGTAATTCGTCTTCCCGATGAAATCATTTCCTTACTCGCGACGTGGTCCTTTGAGCGGCGCAGCTTGCGGATTTCTAAGAGGCCCGCTCCTTGGTCCTCTCTCTTCTTTCCTTTCTCTCCTCCTCTCACTCACTCCCTCTTTCTCTCTCATTAAAATGTACAATATACCGCGATACGACAGTGCACCACGTATTACCATGTACTAGGTCATTCCTGCATCTGACAGGGCGAAACAATCCGTCGCGTTGCGTCGCGGCGCAACCGGGAACCGTCCCTTTTTAAACGTTAGCTGCACGCCAGTTACGTGCGACGGGACCTCAAACGCTGCAACACGCGCTCCGACGCGACTCACGTCAATAACAAAACTGAGAAAATTGAAAGTCCGAGCGTCGTTGTTGAGACAATTGAGCGCGCGCAGCACCCCGCGCGAAATGACCGGTTTATTTCGTCGTTTGTTGCGAAACTATACATGACTGTCTCTCTCTCCCTCTCCCGTTTCTCTCTCTTTCTCTCTTTTTGTTTCTCTTTCCTAACTTCTCTGGCTTGTCCTATTATTTAATTATTTGACACTATAGCGAACACATATGTTTGGGGAAAATTGCTCCAGCACGACGATAAAGACATCTTACCTGCCTCTTTCTTTCTCTCGCGATTCCTCACACAACGAGGCAGGCAGGAGGCGATTCGCTCGTGATAAAAGCCGACGTACAAAGCGGAATTCGGAGAAATCGCACCAGCTCATCGTACGGGACGATACGAAGTCTTACGGAGCGTTATCAGATCGCATTACCCGACGAAAGCGTACTTAACATCAGAGTGCAACTTCGCAACTCGACGAAATGCCGCTACATTGCGTGTCGAAATACGGCGAAGCGTGTCTCTGCCAGCCGATGGATACACGAGTAGCTCGCTATGCACCATTTTATGCGCGGCTCATGCGGTGGAAACAAAAACCAACATACTCACGCGCGGCGTAAATGTTTATACGCCGCTCCGATCCAGTCGATGACCAGCGCGGACACAAAGGTTTACTGAAATAATCTGTCGTACCTGAAACAAAAAACAAATGACAGGATATGAGCGCTTGTCCGGTTTCTCTTCCTCTTCCCCCCTGCCCTTCCTTCTCCCCGATCCGTTCATGGGAGGAAGCGGGAGGGGCGGGGGTTAATTGGAAAATGATAATAGCATGCCGCGCGCGCGTGAAACCGACCGAAAATGATGCGTCGCGCGATATCCGACGCGTGCATTTTAATAATGCGCGCTCTGACGTGCATCGCGCGCGTATTGCTGAAACTCGGAATCCCGTAAATTTACTTAATGGCGTTTATAGCGTATCGTCGTTGGGGCTTTACGTGCCTATTATGAGCTACATTCGCTCCTGATCCTGATTTATCTGGCTTTCCGGCATGCCGCAGCGTTCATGAGTGACCGACATGCACGTTTTTCGAATTGCTGTTAGCGAGTGGTTCCTGCAAAAAGGCAGCCGCCAAGTTTTGTAAGAAGCACACGCACGTATATTTATACATACGCGTATATATATTTATACATACGTATATTATAGAGAGAAAAAGACGGACGCTCGTCTCTACTTGGGAAAGATGCTAACGAGCGGAAATGAAATTCTGCAGAGATGAAATAAAAAAGAGATAGAAACGGGAGATAGAGAACGGGAGAAGGAGAGAGAGAGAGAGAGAGAGAGAGAGAGAGAGAAAGGGAGAAAAAAGAGAAAGAAAAATAGCCTCGCCGCGAGGAACGTTTGCCGCGTGCATAG
The DNA here is from genome assembly GCF_010583005.1 of Odontomachus brunneus. Lineage (NCBI taxonomy): Eukaryota > Metazoa > Arthropoda > Insecta > Hymenoptera > Formicidae > Odontomachus > Odontomachus brunneus. Next base: position 73,519 of record NW_022639564.1, read on the forward strand.
AAACTCGCTATTATTTCGCGTGTAAATTACTGTCAGCTCGCTGTACAGAGCCGATTCTACCCCGTGGAAAAATATGAAACGCACATAATGCGGTCAACTTTGTTCCTCGCGCAGGAGGTGAGTCGTTTTTCTCCCGCTCGTCGCTCAAGGAGGACACACATTCGGGAAATTTGCAAATAGCGCGAAATTATACGTTTATTTTATTTTACGTGCGCGCGGCGCTGTTTAATATTCAACGACTCTAGTTAATGAGATACCGTGTTGTTTCCATTCGATATTAACCAACGTTAAAATACATAATGCAAAAAATAGCGGGTAGCAAAAGCGGAAGTGGAGGGGAAGAGGGCGGACGGCCGGAGCGCGGAGTAGAGAGAGCAAAATGGGGGGGATGAGAGTGCGTAATTACACAATTAAATTCGCGTCTTATACACGTCGCCGAGCGTATCGGAATAACAAATTCGCGCGGCGAAATGCATGCGCGGAGATGATAAGCTTACGTATAAAGTTCCGGCGGATAAACCTCACGGCTATATGACCCCCAACAGCGGGATCAGGCGTTGACAGGAGGATAATACAGGCGCGGGATTTAAAGGAGCTGTGTTCTCTCTCGGAGGGTAAGCGCGGCACGTAGGGATTACTTCGATGTATAGAGAAGTCAGTCGATGTGTGTTGAGCGTTAGCGAGCGAAAATCCGAGACTTAATTCGATATAACGCGCGATCCCGGCGAACACACGCACGCCCAATAGCGGCGGCGACGGAGCCAGCGCATGGCAGTGGGAGCGCGTGTTATTCACCGGGAGTAATCGTTGTTGCGAGCACTCCCGCTGGATCCTAAATTTCACACTGCCTCGGATTTCAGAGAGCGCAGACAAATTCAGCGTATCGATCCGGAACACGAGACCATCCCTCCTCTTTGCCTAGTTAAGCTTCAACGTGCACGGGACCAACTATTCGAAGAAGACGCGTCAACACACGCTACCCGCCCGAAGGAAACATCCTTTCTCTCAAAGGATTTCACTCTCCCCCTGCCCTCTTTCTCCCGTGCGCGCGCTTAAGACTCCGAAGATCCGGAATCCCGAGATCAAGGGCCGTCGTCTAACGTTTATCGAGTATGTGAATGTTATTGGAGACACGCGTATATTATTACGGCGCTTTTATCGCGCACCTGTTCTCTCTCTTACTCCTCTCTCTCTCTCTTTTGTGCCCAACGACGCGATGCATCGCAACGTGTCGCGCCGTAAACGCCGCCAACGCGGCATAAACGGTCCCTTTACGTTCGCCTTTAAGAGTCCCGACGGGGCGCGCAAGCGGCCCCGGAGACAGCAGGATGAGAAGATGTCGGTGGCGAGGGTGGTGGCGGAGGAGATCGCCCGTCAGCATTCGCGAGCTAGCGCGCCGTTAACAGCGGCGCGATTAACGCCGGGTAACGCGCCATGCGTGTAACCGCCGATCGAATATTAACGAGCGCTATTACTGGCGCGAGACTTGGCCGGAAGTCGGCGTTAAACCGCGTCGGTCACGGAGGAGACTATTAACGCGCCGACACCTGTGTACCCGATATCGCCGAGGGGAGCGTATTTCAGCAGCTCGAGATAGGTCGTAAGTCGCGCGACAAACAGAGAGAGAGAGAGAGAGAGAGAGAGAGAGAGAGAGAGAGAGAGAGTGTGTGTGTGTGTGTGAGTATAATTTGGGCGAGTATGGATTCCAATTAACGCAACGGAACAACGATCCTCGCGCTTATATGCAATCGACATGCTAATAATAAGATGTTCTTATTATTTCTTACTATTAGTACGTAACTTTTTATTTCTTATTATTAATATGTTCAATAGGACGCCGCATGAATAACTAATTATCAAGATGAATACAAGCAGGCCTCATTCAATGCGAGCGAATAATGTATGTCGCATTACATGGCATCATAAAAGCCATCAAATCTCAAACTATGCGACTCGCTACGAATGATATATGACCCGTCGAGCCACGAAAATCTCATTAAAATTTCATTCGTCTCTCTCTCTCTCTCTCTTTTTCAAAAGAGTTACTAGATCACCGGATAATATAATTATTATTTTACAATATTGCATTAAGATGGATAGACGCTCTTTTAGAATAACTGCAGCAAAGCTTTGAAATGGGCTGTCAGTGGTTATTAGGAATGCGAGAAATGATATGAATTTTAAAATTAAGTTGTGTATGAATATTTTCTGTCTAAAAATTTATCTTAGTTTTAGCTATCTAGACAATTGGAAGTTTTGGCTGATATTGGACACTAATCTGATACATCTGAATTTAATGCTATACTGTATTATGATGCTTACATTAAGATGCTTGTATCTTGATTCAATTAATTTTATAAATTCAATGTTCTATTCTCATAATATGATAATGAATTTTAAAAAGCTATTATTTCACTATTAGTTACGAGTACTATTATTGAAATGCCTAATTTGAAGCGCGTAATAAATGTTTTCTCTGTTTCTCTTTCTCTTCCTTTCTATAAATAAATATCGATGTTACGATATAAAGTTCCAATTATAGATTTTCGTGGCAATTGCGTCGGGCCCTAAATAAACTCATCGCTCCAACCGTCGCTGCATTATAAACTAGTTCGCATTTCCGCGAACGCGGCGACGACGGGCGTACAAAAAGCGGGCGATTCCGTCGGCGGGCCGCGAATAAAAACGTCGGATTTACGAGATTACGCAAATAATAGCGGCGCGATCGCTCCATAAAATCCGCGTCTCGCTGTTTAAAAGCGCCCGCGCGACTGTCCGGAAGGGAGAGGAGGCGGGAGCAGGGGGGGGGGG
>NW_022639564.1:76339-137303 GCF_010583005.1 Odontomachus brunneus
GGGGGGGGCCGCACGCGAAAACTGGGCAGAGGGCTGGGACGATTGAAACTTCCGAGTTTACGAGGTCTCGCCGTCGCGCGCATTCGTCATCTCCCCAGGTTCTTCCTGAGCGTCCGTGCGATTCCGCCCGCGTACGTTTTCGCACGTACGCGCGACATGGCAATATCGAGCGTGAAAAAGGAAAACGTTTCCGATCGCGTGCGATAAACGCGTCGAGAGGGCAGTAACGAAAATTGACCGCACGGGTCTCGCGAAAAACGGCGCGCCGCCGTGTCCCAAGTAGAAAAATTTCCAGGAAAAGCTGGCCACTGGCCAGATACTGGCCAGTTTTTACTAGCTAGGATTTATTGGACAATAACTATACAGAAACTGGACAGGAATATGCCAGCCAGTATTTCCTAGTCAGCTACTGACTAGAAATTAGACAGCTAAAGATGGTAAGTAAACGCTGGGCAATTTTTTATATTCAGTAAGAAACTCGGAAAGTATTGGCCAATGTTTCTTGGTTGCTGGTTAGAAACCGGGCAGGAAAAAATGATAAATAGAAATATAGAGCTACAACCATCTCAATTTTAAGTAAATTCGCACATGTTGAAAGATCTTACCTTTTGAAACACGAGATGCGCGTTATTTTTTTTATATTGAATAATAAAATATAATATTTTATAACGCAGAGTGTCGAACAAACTATGTGGCATTTTGTACGAAAGAAGGCTAGTGGTTAGAAACTGGCTAGAAACTAGCTGGTTTCACTGTTCAGTTACTGCAGAAGCAAATGTGATCGAAATTAGCCAGTAAGCAAAATTCTTGGCCAGTTACTGGGGCTAGGAAGAGAGTTGCTCCTTCTACTTGGGTTGTTTGCTCTCTCCTTTCGATTCTGAAGTATCCCCGTATAACTCCATTCAACTATGAAACATCAAATCTCCCTGAAATAAATTGCATCGAAATGCGCCAAGAATTTTGCAATCAAGAGGATTTCTAAGAAAGCTTGTACTTTAAGAGATTGAAAACGGTAAGCTGGGAGGAGATGAATCGACGGACGAAAACTAGTATGTGTCTCCCTCTCTCTCCCACTTGTTCTCTCGTTTTCTCACTCTCTATCTTCCTCTCCCCCTGCTCTCTCACGCTCTTTCTGCGTGTACTATTAGGATATACAAGGGAAAATAAATATTTGAGGGATAAACGAATAGATGTCGGCCAATTCGTGAGAGTTTCCTGCTAAATGAAAACATTATTCTCGCCGTGCGATGCGCTTTGTTCGGACACAAATGAAATTAAGGTTTACATTTTCATGCGCTATTAATTTCACTTAAATAAGTGGAGCTAATAAGTCATTATTGAATGAGCGGAATATACCGGTTCGCTTGCACACTGTCGCCGTACATAATTACAGTCGCGCAATAATTAATACGATTCATGCAGTATGAAATATTCTCCGCACACATTCTCAGTGGAGAACAGAACGCCCGTACGCGTGCACGAGCGCAAAAATGTATTGAATCGACGTCGATCTCGATGTGACCTGTTTTCCGCGCGGCGGCAAGAAAGGGTCGCGGCGCAAAAGGGTTACTCGCGATAACAGGCGCGACCTGCTCGTCCTTCGGAGCGTATTTGGGCGCGCCACATGCAGCCGCGCCGGTTCAACGTGAACGGGCCGTCTCGCCAATCGGGCCGGGTCGTCGAACCGCGACTTGACACGAGGGGCTGCCGGCCGATGGCTGTGATACGCGCATTAATATCGGCCGTGCGACCGGCCGTGTAAACTCGTTTCCCGACCAACGAGCCGGAAGAGTCTTACCGGCCTTGCCTTGTCATCCCACCCCCGCCCGGAAATCGACGGCGGTCTAGCCGCGAGATAGATAGACCGGGCGATTCTGCGGTCAAATATCGAGAGTAAGCGGCGAAGGCGAGGGTGGCGGAGTTGGAGGATGAGCAGCAGCAGTAGCAGCAGCAGGAGGAGGAGGAAAAGGATGAGGAGGAAGGTAACGACGAGCGGATCGAGTGCTGAAAATACTGCTCGCCGTCGTTATCGAGTATATCAAGCTCTCTGGGAGTCGATATACAGACCACGAAAGTTCCCAACTGGCGACGAAGCTCAAACGAAGAAGAGAAGGAGAGTAAACTCCGGCCCGCCATCCGTTCGTTCTCTCTCTCTCTCTCTCTTTCACTCTTGCGAAGTCATCCGGGAAGTATTTCGATTATCTCTCCATCGGCTCGCGGTTCGTGTCGTGATATCGCGGCTCTGGCTATTTTCTTATTCCGCTCGAACGGCTCCAATCGGGAGAGATCCGTCGTAGCTGCCGGCTCGCCGTCGTTCCACAGCGAATCGCCGACGAGAGCGATTCGTCAACGAGCGACAAAAATACGGAGATCGAATTCCGGGAAGTTTCGGGATTGAGGCTCCAATTTCCTGCGCTAGGAGCGCGACTAAATGGATTCCGGGCCAATTTGGAGCGAAGCGCTGCCCCGAGCTCTCTCCCGACGGTCAATGGAAATAATTATAGAGTCCAGAATGGATCGTTATCGCGATCACATCGAAAATTAAAAGCGGTGTGTCTCTCTTACGAGGCCGGTTCGCGGGCCCACCGGTCCGCGAGGATCATTTCCGCAGCGCGAATATCTCAACCCGCGCGAAATTATCGGTTTCGATTCCGCAAAAATGCGCCCGTGAATTATCGCGGCCCGCGCCGTGGCGATTCTCGCGTATCGCCGGCGATGAACATTCAATTCACGTTTCGCGCGTCCGTCGAGGCCCTCCCTCCCCGTTGCTCATCGGCGTCGCGTTATTGTTTCCGATATCCAATCGGCACCGCCGGCGAATGTATTAACGTTGCAACAAATCAGATTTCGCGCAGGCGACGACTCGTTATCCAATCCGCATCGATCGCGGCAAAAAGGATACCGCTTGGCTGCGCGTAATTTCGAGGTGACCGATAAAAAGATTAAAACCGCCCGATCCTGTCACAAACTCCGCGTGCAAAATTCGGCCTCTGCGGAATATGCATCGCCGGGATGCGTCGCGCATTGTCCCGCGCGTTCGCGATCACTACGCTATTTTCCACGAGATCCTAGAAAAATGCCCTTTCTATTGCTCTTTCCTCTCTACATGATCGTACGCTTATGTTTCTTATTGTTAATTGAAAAGTTCGAATTATGAATTCTCTAACGTACGTTGCAAATTCATAATTAGCATAATCACAGTAGCGTATACACTACACCGAAAAAAAGATTTGGTAATAACCATCAAGTCTGGATAACAGTCACTAGATGCTTTGGTGAAATAGTTTCAATTAAATATGTACGTAAATATAATTTGATAAATATTAACAAATCTAAGTCTTAACAAGTCTTGATATCTGTTGCTAAGACTTGGTGACTATTACCAATTTATGCGGTACATATCACCAAACAATTTGTTAAAAAAAACCTTCTTAATAATATTTAGCATTATGATAAATATACGAAATGTGATCAAATATTTTAATAATAATCGCGCTATTTAGTAAATGTTATGAAATTATTTGCTGTTTTATTTACCAAACCGTTTAATTGGTTCAACTAAATGGAGAATTTGTTTTACTAACTTATTTTGTAATTATTAACAAATAGTTAGTAACTGTTGCTATATTTGAAACTAATTATATACCAAATATCGCACTCTGAAATGTGTATGTGTTTAACCAAATACCAATTTGTTAAATATTATAAGACTTTTTCCTTGTCTACGTAGAAGAAAATGCTGCTGTATGTACACGAAGATAAATGTCATTCTACTGCTAAGGTGCACAATTAATAGTCGCTATTTGAAACTTATTTCAAATGAGAATGATACTCAGATCTAAATGAATTGGATCTCCAAAAGTGCTGCAATCGAATTACACGACATACGTGACATATTTGGAATCGTGATTCAGCTGAAAAGCATATATCAAATTCCGAATTCATGTCTAAGTATTTCAGCTGAAGCGAGTTTCAAGTAATGACTATTAATATAGATCTAAGAACAGCGATCACGTGTTCCTTTTTTCTTTTTTTTAAGTAATAATTATCCATTAATAAAGAATATTTTTCTAATAATATTCTTAAAGTACATTTTCATCATAAATTTTTCAAAGCTCATATTATCATGTATTCAAAGGAAGAATTTATTCTCTTTACAAAAATATTACAAAATTTTATCAAAGGAGCACTTTGATTTAACTCCATATAGCAAGCAAAAATCAAATATTTCTTCTTATTTAATATTCCTGATCGAAATGCTAAACTTATTAGGATTCCGAATGTATTCTAAAGGAATTTTATGTTTATGATGAAAGCTTATGATACTTGCGAATATATATGAATTTGTGAAATACATGAAACGAGTATAACGTTTACTTCAATATATTCTTCTCTGTGTATCAACAGCATCAGTGTGATTAGAATGAATCTTCTCGACTCGACAGCAGTATTATTGAAACTACGTTTATTATACATTATATTATCGTTTTGATAATTCGAGTATTAGTTTCCATAAATGCTGCTTTTTTAATTAAAAAGATATTTCTTGAATTAAGAGAACATATAATTAAGATAATATTACATGATTTACTCCACTTACTAATGTTGCTGACATTTTTCTTTGTGCGTGCGCGTGTGTATGTATTTGAAGCAGCCATTAAATTTTCATTAGTTCACGCAAGTTCAGCGTGCACGAAAAAAAGAATGGTTGTGCCAACCAGAAAATAGTAAAATATGGCATAGCTTTTATTTCTGGTTTCAGTAATCAATTCTTGGTTACGTTGTCTGTGCGACATCATTCATTAGCACTGCGATTCGTTGCCTGAAAATATACATTTTTGAAGCAACGAATTAACACAAGATCATCGATCAGCACAACCAAGAATTGATTCTTGAAGTTAGAAAGAAAAGCTGTGCCACATTTCACTATTTTTCTGGTTGACACAACCGTTCTTTTTTTCCGTATATTGGCTCGACCTTCTTATTTAAACTTCTTCTGTCTTTCTTTTTCTATGACGCGGGTTGCTTCCTTCTTCGTGTATCGGAAACGTTCGGAAACGCGACGCGCAACAACAAAAGCCCCACGGCATTATCCGAAGAGAGGAGAATCCCGTGTACACGGCGCACTTGAAGAAATCGGGTCCCCGCGTCACCACTATCGCACCTCCCGACGATGAAAATCCCTGTTTCGAAAAATCCTGTTCCCTCGAGATGTGATGGAGTAGCGCGCGCGCGCCTCGCGGAATTTTCCTTTCGCGCTCGGCTCATTGTTACGCGGAGTTCGCGAGACCCAAGGCTTTACCCAGAACCGATGATGCATTCAATGAGAAACTCCTGGGAATTGCTTTACGCGCGCGCGTCAGCAGGGATGTTTTCTCGAGCGAAATAACTTGGCTCCCCGTGGGCGCAAGAACCACGCCGTCGTCGTCGTCGTCGTCGTGGGGTTGAAAAGAAAGCGATACCGTGAAGACTCCAGCTCGCAATACCGCCGTTAACCGCACGGCAAAGGAGTAAATCGGAGAGCTCGGCGTTCCTCTCTCGGATTGCAAAGGGTGGATCGCGGGGAGGCGGGGGTGGCGCAGGGCGCGAGGGACGTCGGTAAAAAGGCTTGGGGTGGTTTTAGACCGCGAGCCCGGGTATAATGAATATCCCGGAAGAGCCTGCGGGCCATCGACCGACGAGATCGGCACCGGGGACCGGATGCGGACCGTCCGTGCTTTCGACGGCGGCGATCGCGCGACCAAGGGACGAAACGGGTGAAGAGGGTGCGCGGAGCGAGCCATAATGGTCCACACAAATCACGCTAGGGTAAAAAGCCGCTGCAATAAATCTCGGAATATTTTTAAATACGCCGCCGAGATTATATGTCCAACTGCTGCGGACGCCGACGCCGACGCCGACGTCGCCGCCGCCGCGAGGATACATTCGAACGCTTTTAACGTCGGCGCCGACGTTTCCTGAAACGAACGAGCGTATACGTTCTAATCACCCGTCGACGTGGTTCCGTCATCCTGGATTACTTGCCGTAACACTGAAATACTGTAGCAACCGCAACAATTCCCAGCGCGATTCTAAAGTTTGATCATCATCTTGGCCGCCGCCGTTACGCCGTTACACAGCCTTGTACATTTTCGCAGTGCGAGGAAAGTACGAGTGAGCGAGCGAGCGAGCGAGATTTCAGCTGTCAGAATCTGGTCGCGGTTCCCGACGATAGAGGGCTCGAATAAATTTTCACGCCGCGACATTCGACGGGGGCTCGGCCCGGGACACACGTCGTTAAAAATTAAATTCATCCCGTAAATTTGAACGGCGAAGATTTATACGCCGTTAACGCCGTTTACACTTTTCCATATTAATATCCGGGTATTCGCGGAGCGGAGCATTCAGTTTATTCAGTATTAGCGAGTCGTGGGAGCGGCGCCGGAAGTGACTTTCGCCGTTCACGAAATCGTAATAGACAGGCGATCGATGACGCGATCGGCAGATTGCGATAACGCGTAGGGCCGTCGCTCCCGCAATCTATTCGTCGCACGCCGCTAGATATCGGCTGCGTTAATCGCCCTTGCCTATTGCCGAAGTAATTTCCTTCGATCGAGGAAACTGCTCGCCGCGTCTCATTAACCCCAGCAGTCTGCTTCGTCGCGTATTATCCCGTCGTCGCCGTCGTCGTCGTCGCGTGTGACGGTGTTACAAACACGTCAGACAAACGTCGCCCAATCGGCCGAAACGGCAAGTCAGAGTGAACACGCGAATCTATTTCTGCGCGCACGTTGCGTGCAGAGTGGAAACATTGTAATAAAAATTACAACAAAATTTTTGTGGACTTTTTAAATTACTTGAGCGTGTTTTATATCGTACGTAAAACACGCAGGTGGAAATTGTCAAATTTATTATTTTTACAATAATTCACATCATAATTCACGTCATAATTTCAGTACAATCCAGTTTTTCAAAGGACATTGTAAAAAGAAATGAGATTTTAGCGCCAATTTTACTACGTTATTTTCGCCGTGCATGTCATTGTAATCTATTTTTTTCTCATAAATTCCTTTCAATTTTATTATATGTTTCTAGTAGCGTGGGAATAAAATAGATAGTTTATCTTGTTAAAGAAATATGTAATAAGTTTCACTGGAAACATAGCAAATTTTTCACTTCAAATTTTTCATTACAATTCTACGATTTGATCGGTTAACTCGCCACTTACGTTTGCGTTCTTCCACAAAGAGAATTTTACAGTTACTTTTCATATAAATTCTTCTTTACTATGTTTCTAGAGGTGCAGGAATAGACACTGTCAGTAAAGCCTCTTTTCTTAAGAAACATAGTAAGTTCCGCTGGAAAGGTAGCAAATATTTTAACAGCACATTTCACAGTTCTTGAGATATAAATAGTACATATGAAATGAAAGGATAATCTATTACTGGAAAATTTCGACCAATTCCTCGGTTATAAAATTCTAGAATGATTTTTACTACAAAACCTTCTCTGTGTGTAGAATTACTTCTGCGATTTCTAATCTTCTGCGGGTAAAACTGAAAATCGTGTAATTCTCGATTCAGGGAATGACATACGTGACATACGTGACGCTAACTATATCTGACATTTAGATAATAAAAGAAATTACGAGCCGGTCTCGCAGTAAGAAATCGTGTGGATGTTGGCGTGTAATTTAATCAAAATCTCTCGGGAGGATTGATTCATGACAAATAAATTCATGCGATTTTTCTCGACAAACATTTTTCAGTTTTATGTATGAAAAAAGATCGATCGACATAAATCGAGTTGAACAAACTTTATTTCGGAGCACCGCAAATTGCCCTAATTTTCTTCCAGCCAAAATTTTTCGGATTCTTTTGATTTTTCATTTGTGCAAAATAAGCTGAAAATTTAATTCAATGGGACAATGATAAAATCCTGTGAATGAAAACCTGAGATGAGAAATATCGCTCTTATTTTTATCAGATTACACACTAACATTCGCGATTCTGGCTGCGATTAATTGCCGCATTATATGTTAGTTAAATACTTCACACAAGTCATGTAAAAGAATCAACCGTTAAAAGGGAAGATCTTTCCTTTTTTAAAACTTATCTGATTATTTTCGTGAATGACATTGGTATCACGCAGTCTTTCCCACCTCGACGGTTTCTCTCGGATAACACGAGAAATTCTCGGAGCTGTTCAAGATTAACAAGATCGCGGCAATTACGGTTGCGACGCGACGCGTCTTGCACGTCAGAAGCCACCGTCTTCTGCGCACGGAAAGAGCAATCGGTCGGGATCGAAGATTCGTTCAGTACTACCGACGTCTCCGACGCTCAGCGCGGTACGTTGTTCCTCAAAACGAGACACATCAAAGGACACGGAACGTCGGTTTCCCAGGTAACGACGGTGGTGTCACGGCGAAGTCAATTTCTATGTTGAGTGGCGCATGCCAATTTGAGAAGAGCGCGACCAAAGGTGGTTGAACTCGTCGCGTCAGACAAGCCGGTCTGTCGCAATAATCGCGCAGGTGAACGGCGAGTGCAGATGAAGAGGCGCGACTGCAACTTCGCCAGGAGTAGCATGATCCCAGGTGACGCGATTTCGCACTGAGCGCGCTGGCCGGGGCCGCGTGAAATGGCAAACTAACGTAACGCGGGACGGCAAACGCAAATTAAAATCCGTTCGCATTTAACGTCGATGATCGGCGGCGGATGATAAAGCGGGGGTGCAACGCGCCGCGATGCTCTCTCTCTCTCTCTCTCTCTCTCTCCCTCTCTCTCTCTTTCTCGTTTCAAGCAGCGAGATCTACTTCACAGCCGCGCGTAATGGATGTGGATTAAAAGGGTCGGGATAGCGGCGGTGGATTACGTTGGTGCCCATCAAAGGGGCCGAAGAACTCAATTATCCGGGGAGCGACTGTCCCTGGCCAAGCGGAATTGTATCTGGCGGAAGGTCGGTTCGCGCAAAGAGGCGCACCGAACAAATAGAAAGTCGCGAGCGCCGACACGTTCGCGTGTACTTCGTTAGAGATTCTGTCGATAAAAGAGCCCTAAGGCTGATTAAGGAACGACGGCCGGCTTCCGCGGTGGTGGCCGCAAAAGCATGTGTGCGAGGGAGAAAGAGAGAGAAAGAGAAAAGGAAAGAAAGAAAGAACGAAGGCGAGTAGTCGCGGTACGTGAGCAAATTACCGTGCGCCAGATTTAAATTAATTTCTGCGCGCTCTCGCGCTTTCGCACTGAAAAGAATTCATTACCTCGGCTACGCGCCCCGACCATTGAGGCGAAAAAAAGCCAATAATTCTCACCAATGAAAAAATGCATTCGCCGTCGAGCGGCGTGCAGAGATCCATCGCGAAATGCGCGCCGCGGAGCCAATGAATTTCCCGATTTTTCGGTACGGTAAAGAATGTCGAGGGAAGAAAAGCAAGCGACGGTAATCACGAGGATCTCTCTCTTTCTCTATTCTCTCACTCTTACTCTCCGAGGATGAAAGACAGGTACGCGGCTAGTGAGTTATGGAGACGGAAAACAGTGTCGGGTAGCAGCGCGTAGTTTTCTTTGGAGATTCAATTTAATCCCGTAGAGATATAAAACTCGCTCTCCAACTGTATAAATTTTATATTAAATTTAGACAGTGTCGTGTAACTTCGTAACGCAACACGTAGCAAAAGAGAAACAGTGCTATCTCAAAGTGCTACAAGCGAGCCAATTGAAACTGGATCACAAATGACTGGAGCGCGAAGGCCGCGGCACACGATGCTCGAGTTTCATTTGTATATTTAAATGTCATATATCGTGTCACAGTAACGAGATAATGAACGTCGCCGCGCTTCATGCACAGCGGAGAATTGAGCACCGTGTATCGTGGCTTAATTTTTCTTTATTCACCGAAGAGTTTTGGCCTTCTCCGCCTATCTCACCCCCGTTTCTACTGCTTTGTCGATTATTTACTCTTAATTCAATACTCTATGCCTCTTCTTTCCACTTAAGTATTATTATTACAATTTTGCGAATTTTGTGAAAAGCATTATTACCTCGATCGGAAGTCGACCTGAATCTTCCAAGAGATTTGACAAAAAAGAGAGAAAGGAAACGCACCTTGGGAGAAAAGTTTATGATCCGATAAAAAATTAACAAACGGATATCCGATCGACTTGATCGAAAATTTGACCGGCCCCAAAAGCAATCAGATACATTGCTTGAACGGCATATCCGTTTGTTAATTTTTGATCGGATTTTTTTCTCGGTGTACTCACGGCCCGCGGTTCGATTGGCCCACTGGAGCGACAGTTGAATACGAGTATCAGCGTTGTAATATTATTGACGGCATTCGCCCGTGTGATCCCGCTCGAAAATTTGATCCTGCTAAGATCAGCCCTCGCGCGACGCCGCACATAATACCCTCGGGAGCTCACATGTCCATATTCTTACTTTTCTCCCCTACTTATGCCAATGAGTGTATGCTCCGGATTGAAAATGTCAGCCGTGATATTCCCCCCAGGCCGTTTCGACTAAGGGAGTATTTGCATTCTACGGAACGTCACGAAGAAAGGGCGAGGTCTGGCGGATGTAAGCCACCGCAACCACGGCGAGAGCCGTGTCGTTACCGGCAAACAGACTGCCGCTTTCTCCGCGGGTGGTACCCACTCTGTGGTACAAGGTGGGTTTGCTGCCGCTCGGGGAAATAAATTGGGGGCAATTCCGTATCGCCAGTCTGGAATAGACTCCGGCACAAGAGGAAGAGAAGGAAAGATGAAGAGAGAGGAAGTTCGACGACAGAAGGAGGGGAATGTAGGCAGGAATGTAGACAGAGAAAGAGGGAGAAAGAGGGAACTAAGAAGGTAGAAAAGTGGAAGCATATAGAGGGACAATTACGATGGATGACGAGATTTCAGTTTCCGTCTAGTCGACGAGAAGGTCACCCGATAATCGAATGCAACAGGAAAACGAATCGATTGTTCTAATATAGTACGGTACAGTTCGCCAAAAGTTAAGCCTATAAACCCTTTGTGAAAAACTCCAGGGATAAAGAAAAATTGCTTTTAATTCAAAGAGATTTTATCCTTCAGATAAAAAATGATATTCTTAAAAATCTCTGTTTCTTACAAATTACTTCATAAGTCATTGGAACTAAGATCATCAAGATGCAAGTTCAAGATGATCAAGATGCATTTGTGCTTGTAACGCGAAGGATCCTGTGACTGACGGTTTAACCCTCCGCGTACAATTATATTCCTAGGAACGTACAGTGCAAACTGTGTCGGACCCAGGTGACTTTGAAATCCTATATAACTTAGTTGAAAATCAATATTTTTCACATTTTTTTTCCAAAGCAAAAAAAGCATCAGCTGCAAGACAGTATAATGCAACGGAATCCAAATTTGCAAAGATATGCGCTACGTTGGAATTTTTCCGGGTCCTTCACGGAAGTTGCTGAGCAATCGAATATTCTCACTCGTGTCTCACGAACACACTCTCTGTGGGTGGCTCTGACAGACACATTCCGCGCATTGTACAACATCGTACGCGGAGGGTTAGCGCGCTTATTACCTATGTACCGTTGCGGAGCGGGATAACGGGTTCAAAGGGTTAATTTGGATCTAAGCTGGACTCGAAAATACACATCAATCAGATTCACCGTGGGCTTCCGAGCCGCTAGCTCGACGTGACGCGGTCATTAGCCGTCGGACATTCGCGTCCATAATTGGAGGATAATGCGTGGAAAATCAGCACGCGCGCGCGCTGTCTTTCTCTTCCCCGTGGTGCTCTGACGGGAGCGTTCGTTCAATTTATGTACCACTCCGTCACGTCGATAGGCGGTCGCGGTCGCGCTCGTACATCCGCCGCCAATAGCGCGACGTAATCCTCGAGAGACGTCTGTCTAATATATCTGTCAAGGATAATCGATCGCCGCGCGCGCGCAAGACTCGTCGACGTATTTTATTCTCGAGCGCGATGTCGGGCGATTGTTTATTGCCCCGCTTTGGAAAATCATCTCGCCCGCGCGCCCACCGAAATCGGCGACGATGCCTTCGGACCGGCCATCGGAGAGAACCGTCGTCGACACGCTTCGGTAATGTTGCCGAGTCGCATAACGAAACGATATCGCAACGCGACGAAAGGCGTGGAACTATAGAACAGTTTTTCATCTGATTGAAAAAAAAGGGAAAAGAGAGAAAAATTTATCTTTAAATTTTTCACATCTACCGGACTATCCTGCAAAAATATCGTGAAAAAGTTCGCTACGCTACGCACGCGCGCGCACACACACACACACACACGAGGACCAAGAGCTGTCAGCGGAAGCTGACTGCATTGTGACACATAGGCATGAATAGAAGGTAATTCAACCGGCAGCCGGTGAGCCGAGCATCGCACTTTTGTAACTTCATAAGCGCGAGCGAGCGATAACCGCGTGTTTTAGCGTGGAAACTGCAACTCCGGTTGACTTTCCTCAGTGTCGAACGACCGCAAAGCGTGATATCGATGATCGCGCGCCACTGAAATACTGTCCAAAGTGGAAGGATTCTCTGTCCCCAAATTCTCCCGGTTCCCTGTTTCCCCTTGTCGCTTTCTATCTCTCTTTATCGCTCTCTCTCTCTCTCTCTTTCTCTCAGTGCAATTGAACGAGTCGGGGCCACCGACCGTGAAAAATAGTGTTTCGCCGATACCAATGGCCGAAACGGATTGATCGTTGAGCAGCGGGTATTATTGTCGCGGGGAAAAACCCGGATTACGTTGCGTTGCCGGAGCGTACGGTATAACCCCATCTGCGCGGCATATGGGAGCATTTTCGTGCCGCCAACCGAAAGAAAACGCCGTGCAGCCGTCGCTTTGTTCGTCACCGGTGGTGCGCGCGCGATACACTTCGAGAGTCGTGCCGGTTGAATCATTCGCGCGCGCGCGTATGTTCCGTGCATATCACGAAATGTTCCGCGTTTTCGACAAATTTCGTGCCAGCGAGATTACGTCGAAGACCCGCAGCCGTGGACGGGAGTCTGCGACTGACTGACGCGAGGGACGCATCGTTGGCTTTCCGAAATTTTAGCCCCACTTTCCACCAGAACTTCCTAACATCTGTATGTTCTGAAGGATCAGTGTTGTGTTTAATGCACACGGAAACTAACATCCTACTTGATGCCTCTAAATGGCAGAAATGCACAAAATATCATGCACTGAGAGAGAAAATATCTAAAAAATAAAAGAAGGTTTATTCGCGTTGGATAACATATTCAGCTTATGCTAATATAGAATATTTTTTAGGTAAAAAATGTACATTTTTTTTAAAACCTTAGCTTTTCATGAGAGTAACTGTCTATTCTATTTAAGGGGGCTTTTATATTCGTCGGCTTCAAAAAATCGATTTTTTTTTTACTTATTTTTATTCCTACATATGTGTAGAATATCTCTGTAAAAGGATTTTTAAAAATTCGCAATATTAACGGAGCTATGAGCTCAAATACATAAGGGCGCACGGGTTCTCCAAGCGTCTATCAGCGCAGCAGAACTTGTAAATGCTATTCAGGTCACTATTCCGAAGATTTGTCAGATGATGCTTTGTTAACGCGATGTCTCGGGGAACATACACAAAATAATAACGAGAGTTATAACGGAGTTCTCCGGCACTTTGCGCCAAAACATGTCTTCTCTGGTGCAAAAGTTATATCTGTCGCAACATTTTTGGTAACCTGCACATTCAATGACGGATTTAAAAGTTTATTGAAAATGAACATATTGGGAATCCGTATTGGAATATTAGCGAATATATGTGCTGCAGAAAAGGACAATCAACTCGTGAGACAGGCAAATTGTCGCACGTCAAATTCATCGAAAGAAACCAGAACAGCTCGGCGATTGGAGAAATTAGTAGAAAACGATTTTTTTTAAGAAGCAGAGGGTTTATTATATGGCTCTGGTATTGCAGAATAACCGTAAGTACGCTAAAATTTTAGTTATAACGTGAAAAAGTCGAACTAAAACTTTAAACGCGTTTTTCTCGAAACCATGTTTTTCGAGCTGGCGGAAGTGATAACTAAAAAACCAATAAAGATAACCTGCTGGGGTTTTTTTTTCTTGATCCTAACACTTTTGCGCATGTCTGGTACTAGAATTAAGTTTTTACAACAAAAATGTGATTTTTTATAAGTAAAAAGATAACAGATTTTTTTGGAAAAATTCAAACTTTTTTTTTTTGCAACGCTGTATTTTTTTATAAATTTCATGCAATCGACTTCATTCTAGTACCAGACATGGCGGCACTCATATAATTAATAAAAATTATCGGTTTTTTGATTTCAGATAATTTGCAGAAGCTGAATCATTTCCGCCATGGAGGCGTGTTTTTCTGATGACCGCTAATTCGATCGCTATTTGGAGGCATTAAAACGCATCTTTTTATAAATAAAAAAATTTTTTTTTGGAGTTTAAATGTTAAACAATTCCATGAAAAAAACCGCATCTTCCTATATATAACAGATTTTCTTTTAAAAATTCGTAAAAATAGGCTATTTTTACGGCCGACGAATGTAAAAGCCCTCTTAAACGAAGAATTTATAGCTAAGTAAATATGTCACACATACGCACATACACATTAGTATTCTCATCGAATAAAAATATTTTTAATTTTATAGAAATTCTTTCTGTTAGTATACTTGTAAATCCTAAAGAAAATCTCTCGTCAAGGTTAGTAGGTTAAATGGAATCAAAGCAGGTTAATAATAGGCCTTAAAGAATCAAAATATATGTCTCAAATATTAAAGTGAAAAATAGAATTTCGATTATTCGCCCAGATTGCCCGTGTATTTCAAATCGCATTCAACACTCTCTGTTATTTAGAAAAAAAGAATATCAGTTGTATACATATAACTGAATAGGGACAGGTGAAAGTTCGGCAATGAGGAACGAGAGGATATTTCTGTTACCGCAACCAAAAAAATTCATCTGAGCATTCAGCTGAATTAAAGTTCAGTTGAGATAACTGGGAATAATAAATTGAGCAGAAACCTCCGACGCGAATTTTTCTGCTTCTATAACCGAATTTTCACCTGGTCCCCAGGCAGCAGAAAATTTAGTTACGCGAATTGAGCGTTTTCTTTCTCCATGTATGTACTCGAATAGTGTGAATATATACCGCGGTTCTAACTCAAAAGATACAAAGGTCGTACGTTATAACGTGATAAGAGAGCTGACGTCAAAACGTATGTGCCTTTAAATTAGAACCGGCATATATGTATTCACTACTTACTCGTTCATACCAATCTACAAAGATTCTCATAGAGGAAGCATTGAAAATGTTAACAATTTCACGCGATATCGCGCTCGGCCAGTCGCGCTTCCGTCGGTATCCACGCGGTGGATAAGCTGACTAAGCTGACAATCAGAACAATCCGGCCGAGGATCCTCGCGCGGCGTGTATCTGGCCTTCCGGTGAGCACCCGGCGATTTTGCCGGGGATAAGAGGTAAGAACTTTCGCTTGCCGCTCGAAGCTTATTGCGTGACAAACCCGGAGAGATTCGCGTAATCCGAGTCTGCCGCGCGCGTGTCTGCTTTCGGCCAAGTGTCATCCCGACGAGTTCTCTCTGCAGTATAAAGGACTTCCGGCCGCTGTTCATGCTTCCCTTATTACTGAGGCAGACCGAGCCGCAATACCGTAATCCAGACTGTATTGGACCCGGAACAGCGGTCGGACATGTAGAGGCGAACGCGTTAATTGGCGCGGATGCGCCGAACGAATGAGAGTCGGCAGCGAACACGCCTCGCACATTAACGCGGATCTATGACACCAAGGAGGCAGTGATTCGATAGCTGTCACATTCACGTGTGTGTGGAAGATTTAAGAGAAGTAGATTATATAAGTCTGTCAACTCTCCCCTAAACGCTTTCAACGAAAGCTTTCTGAAATCGAGTGTTTTTGCTGGGCGAACAGAAAAGATACCATAAAAGTATAAAAATTACGCTTAAATTATATTTCCTTTTACAATGTTTTTCTACAAAATATATTGGACTATATTGAAATTGTAGCAAAATTATGGTAAAATTAAGGTATTAATGCCCGAACACGTACCTAATCTTGAACATTTTTATTGTTTTGTTCTTTAAATACCAATATTTACACTTTTAACATAGAATACTTAATATTTATATATATATATTTCATGTTGAAAGTTTAAATATTTATATTTAACGACCAAAACAATAAGAATGTTCAGACATTGGTACTTTGATCTTACTATAAAAATAGAAAGAAAATTTGACGATTTATCTGATATATATAACATGAAAAACTTGAAATAATTACAATAATTTTGTAATGAAAGTCAAACGTACATTTTGATTATAACTCTGATCCAAGATGATAAATATTTTGTTATAATTTTTACTACAATATTTTTCACCATATGGAATGTAGAAAACAAGTTAAATCGTTCTTCTGATTGCAAGAAAAACCAGGTCTTTCTAGAGTGTCAATGACTAATGAGTGTATCAATAATTGGACGCTTTAGTTTGTAATACGATATACATGAGAGTACGTCGAGTCAATGTAATTTGCGCAAAATGCTCAAGCATTAAATATGGATCGTCTGGCGTTCCTCGTGGATCTGAACGAGCAAGCGTCTCGTCCCCGGCGCGCAAATTAATTTCTTTCGCAGTTTAACCGATGAACGCAGGAATTAGGTCAGCGGCGACGAGGGAACAAACTCGTTCCTCAAAGAAAAGGGGTGCGCGCGTCGGTCCGTTTCGAAAGTACAACAAATTGAGAGTTCGGCGCGGATATTTCGATGGGGATACCGATCGGCTTTGCGGTTGGTTTATACTCAATCATGAGCAGATATTCATTGGCCATAGATACCTGCCAATTATCGCAGCAATCCCTATAATTATTGGGGATATACCCAGTGATTATCGATTGTTGCAATACCAGTCCCTTGAGTAATCTGATGCGTTATCAGTGGCTGTACGAACGTGCCTCATGATCGTTCGATCGTCACCGGTAATCGCGAACGATAGGAGTAATGAGATTTCCGATATCCCTCTCGTTACTTCTTCTCCTTCTTTCCTCTCTTTTCAACACATACGCGGCACTCTTCCCACGTGCTTACAAGCGCTTTTCGTCGGGAAGAACTTTAGAGCAGCCTTTCTCTGATCGGGAGGGAGGGGAGCATTTTCTCGTGATGAGAACTCTTTCTCTCCCCCTGAACTCTCGTTCTCGCTCTCGTTACGCGCGCGAGAGGAAGAAAGAAAGAGAGGGAAAGGGAGAGAAAGAGAAAAAGAGAGAGAGGCCGTAATCCCGGCTCTTCCGTTAATACAAGTTTAATAAACGAAGCGTCGTCGCGCGATCGAGGTAAACCGCAACGCTTTGGCGGAGAAACGGCGCGATGTGGCCGGATTGAAAGGACGAATAAATCCATTCGCGCTGAGTCTGACAACTGCTGGATTCCTGGAGATAAAAATTTCTCCCGGTTACGTTCACCGTGGCGGACGTGGAGGCTATAAACTCGAATGAACGGGGAAAGTCCGCTGTCGATGTGCGTCGTCGTCGTCGGCGACAACGTCCCCGTCGCCGCGACGGATTATTTGCCCTTAATTCCTCGTTCTGAAAGCATTCCCTGGATCTTCCTTTCTCTCTCTCGTTCTCCCCGCGCTCGCGACGGTAGCCCGAATAAAAACGGGGGGAATTTATTTATCGTTACGAGAGCCACGCTACTCTGAAAACTGCGGAACGCCTCTACGAAATCGAAGGACGCTCACGCGATCTCACTCTCCCTCTCTTCCTCCTCCCCTCACTCCCACACCCTCTTTCACTCTCTCTTACCCGCGAAAGGAAAGAAGCTCCCTTGACAGCTCGAAGGATAGACACGTAAATCCCATTCCATTAGAGGCGGCCGCGTCGCGCGAGAGAAGCGTCGTATAATAAAATGCACGTCCTGAGAATCCTCTCAGCCGGTATTTCGTTCTCTATTCCTCCTCTCTCTTTCTCTTGCTTTCACTTACTCGCACTCTCTTTCTCTCTCTCTTTTCATCCTCACAGCTCTTGGGAAGATCGGTCAGGTGGCAATTAGCGCGCAGCGAGAACATTATCGCGGTGCAGTCGTTAATTTGGACTAGCGGCGGCGGCGCGAATTAAGAAACAGACACTTAGCAGCGGCCCTAATTAAAATTCATAATTTACACGCGAGGTGCAGAAGGGATAGTTCCATAAATATTTATACCGCGCGTTACGTACGCTGTTGCGCGCGCGGACTCCCGCAGCTTAAACCGCAGCGCGGCCCTTTGCGTCTCTCCGTTTCCCTCGTCTTTCAGCTAATATAAATCCATAACGTTTAAAATCGCCCCCGCGTCTAAGTCACGCGAGCCGCTCGCGAGAAACTCTTGCGGCGCTTCCTTAGGCTCCCGACCGCGGTTATCGCGATCTGTATTAAGAAGAATAGCGATTATCTCGACGTCGACGCGTTAATCCGAGTTTTCCCGAGTTTCGCGCGGCTAAAAATTAAATAACCACGGTGTTACACCTCGAGACGCAAGAAACGTTGAAGCCGAGATTTTACTCGGCAAGAAATTTTAAACTTTCAGTAAAGATAGGGCAAAACACCCAATTATTGACATGCCCCTTAGGCATTGACAATCTAAGAAAAAGGTTTTCCTTGCGACCAACAGCTATTGTTTGGAGTTTTAGCTGTAAAGTTCTCTCTTGGTATCATAGAATGCTGGCAAGAAGTTTAACTGCAATGCTGGTCGCAAAGAAATACCAGATCTTTCTAGTCAATTCCAGTGTCAATGACTAAGAGGGATGTTAATAATTGGGTATTTTTTTTTTCTAAGTACCACATGCAGTACACAAGGAAAACATTGTAGCAAAAATATTAGGTTAAAATTTTCTTGTACAATGTTTTTGGTAAAGTTCGACTGTACAGAAATTGTAATACACATCGGTAGAAATATAAATAATAAATTCTTAAACAAATATATAGTAGTTTCTATATTGTCACACACATACGCACATATTGGACAATGACCAGAAATTTCTATATGATCTAAGATCATAAAAAATTTTATTATAATTTTCGCTACAATATTTTCTCCGTGCAGAGTGCAGACAAGAAGTTTGATTGCAATGCTGAAAAACCGTAAAAAAGACCAAGTTTTACGATTACTAAACTGTTTTACTATTATTCCATTTTTTACCACTTTTTACTATTATTACTTTTTCAACTTTTTTACTGATGTTACTATAGCAGAGTATAGATTACTAAGTTTCGCGTATTAATATGTATTACTCGTCTAATGAGATATTCAGGTCCATATTAATAGTCATTACTTGAAACTTCAAGTGAAATAATTAGATTTGAATTTAGATTAGTTAGATGTGAATTTTTTAACTAAATCGCGATTGCAAATATAACGTCAAATATATTATGTAATTCAAATAAAATATTTTCATTTATCTTTAAAAATCTTATCTGAGAATCTTAACTGAGGCGAGTTTCAAGTAATGACTATTAATACGGGTCTTAGATTTGCGAATACAGAATTAAACGAGAGTTTTCCAGTTGAATCGTACTTACAGATATATAAATGTCACACATATCATAATTCAACCGAGCAAAACTTGGACCTAACATTGAATGCACATCTGAGTACAAGTTTCACATGAGACAAGTTTCAGATGACAACCATCAATATAGAACTAAAATGTCAATAACAGGGCATTTCGTCCTATTCTTGTCTCTAAGTACGACATACAGTACACGCAAAAGTACGTCGAGTCGATGCCGAGTTTGTGCAAGATGCTCGAGCATTAAATACGTATATCGTTTCGCGATCCCGCGTAGATCCGAACGGCAAAGGAGACCGCGTTTCAACGGCCGAGGGTTAATTCGCCCCCGCCGTCGGGGTTAAGGCGCGCTCGCGCAGATTGGAGAAAGCCGTATCTATAATTTATCGGACCCTGATAGAGGAGCTAGGGGAAGGAGGGAGAGGGGGGAGAGAGAGAAACTGCGGGCTCTCTCCTTCGCGGTCGACTGCTGTCTGAAATTTCTCGCGAGCCATCGGAGAATCGGGACTTCGGGCTCGCTGCGCGGGCATTTAAAGCATTTGCGGTAGCTGCCGCGCTGTCATCCCCCTCGCGCCTCTCCGCCTGCGCCCTGCCGGATGCGATTACCTAACCGATTTATGGCGGGCGCCGAATAAACTCGACGCCGAACATTTTCAAGAGGATTAACGGCCCAACGCGACCGGCGGCTACCCGGCAGGTATGGTCTACTACCGTGCGATGCTGCGGCCCGGTATAATTCGCAATAACCGCCGTAGACGCGGCGATCTCTGCGCGATATCGCGACGAACATTTGACCCTGCGGCGTAAACCCGGCGGTTATCATTCGCCGATAAATCTTATTAATTGCGGTTATGAAGAATTTATGCCGCACGGCTCACTTGTGGTAGATATAAAGATATATATATCCCGCGGACTGCGTCGTGTAGAAAAGAAGGAGTGCATATACACGCGTTGCGCGCCGCGCCGTTCTTCTCGATGATAAATAGCGCACGGATTAATTGCTCCGTGCCGTTTTTCACTTGCGCTTTGTTACCGATTATTGTGATGCATCGATACACTTTAACGATACATGGAAACAGATTGTTCAATAATTATCTTTTCCCGGGAAGAAAACAGTTCATATATGGATTTTGTTCATATATGGCCATATTGAAAAGAATGCTGTTGTAAAGATACAAGTGAAGTAAATGCTTAGTCTATGATGTTTAAATGAATCAAATTATGCTTTTCTTTTTCCATTCAACGGTATTTGTTTTATATATGGACATATATAATTAGATATGGTCATATGTAAGGTCATATATATAAACAAAATTCATATATAATTATATATAATTATATATAATTGCATATATTTTTATATAATTTTAATGATTATAAACTTATATTATATATGATATTTTATATTATATTTCAAAATTCATATATAATTATATATAATTATATATAATTGCATATATTTTTATATAATTTTAATGATTATAAACTTATATTATATATGATATTTTATATTATATTTCAAAATTCATATATAATTATATATAATTATATATAATTGCATATATTTTTATATAATTTTAATGATTATAAACTTATATTATATATGATATTTTATATTATATTTCAAAATTCATATATAATTATATATAATTATATATAATTGCATATATTTTTATATGATTTTAATGATTATAAACTTATATTATATTTTATATGATATTTTATATTATATTTTATATGATTATAAACTTTTTTCACGAGTTTCCATAGATTTGTCGTTCTCTTGTAAGGAAGTGCGACATTTTTTACATCGATACACTGAGAGAACAAAAAGTAGTTAATCTAGCTGAAATTATAATTATTCTTGGCCCCAGTCATATTTTCTGGTTGTCCTAACGCGAAATTGGCATTAGTAAAACGCATATAAAGTTATTATCACCAATATATATTATATTATCATCAATATTATATCACCAACATTATAGTAAAATTTAATAATTTAATAAATTTAATAAAAAATAGATTTCGCGACTATAATTTATAATAGTTATTTCTCTATGTGAGATTATCGATTCCGATTTCTCTTAGTTTCAAATACTAAATATTTTTCTGTTGAAATAATCGTCAGTCGAATTGAGACATATTTGTTCAAATCAATTAGTAAATTGAGAAAAACCTAACTAGTATTTTTATAATTTTGATAGTAATACGTATACAAGATTACTATCACTTGTAAGAAAAATACGTATACAAGATTACTATCACTTGTAAGAAAAATGGTTCTGACTACAGTTTTTTCATTATGCGATATTGCAGATATCAAATACTTTCTCGGTATGACGTTGCACAAAATCGTTGCGGATGAAGAAGCCACGCTTCTATACTAAGGCCCATATTCTGAGCTCTCTTTTATTGCTGAGAGTGCCTCTAAAGGTTGCTTATGAGCCATCTTTGATTGGCCATGAGTCACTTTTGAACACACTTTTAGCGATAAAAGAGAGTTGCGAATATGGGCCTAATAAAAGAATAACGTCGTGATCGGTAACAGTTTCGGAATTCGATGGATTCAATATTGATAGCATCAACGAGGCGCGAAGCTTTGCGTAACGACACACTCGACGCGGGCGCAGCGTAAATGCGACGCTCCTTCAGAACGAAGTGGAAAACGTCGCCGGAGATCGTTCCGGAGAAGCGTATATCTCCGCCCGAGAGCGGAATCGATAATCCATCAGAGTCACGGGACGATTTTGACGTCCGGTCCTGAGGGAGGCCGTCACGTTCCTTGGAAAAGGGGTTGCTGGGCGGTATGGTAGCGCCTTCGAGCGTCACGGAGAAATAAGAACGGAGAGGAAGGTGCGGCAGCGGCGTTGACGACGACGACGGAAGCCGACGGGGGAGTCGCGAGAGCGAGGAGATAGAGGGAGAGCGCGAGAGGGACAGCGAGCGGATACGATCCCGCAGGAACCGAGCTCGATTAGCGGAGCCGTTACTTCCGCGGAACGAGCTTCGTTCCTTGGGAACCGGAAGTTACGGGAGGGAAAACGTCGGTCGGTCGGTCGGTCGGCAACAACGTCGTCCTGGACCCGATCGTTCTCTCCTCGTCCCTGCTGTTCTTCCCTAGGAGCTCGTATCTTCCGTTCTCCCGCCAGGGCGCGATTCGTGAAACGTTCTGTGCGCCACGTAGTGCCGTTTCATTTCGAGCGGCTCTTCGAATATCGGTCGCTTAAGAGTTGGAGTCGCTTACGTCCGCGAGATAGACGGCTTCCGGATCTTGAATTAGCGCGAACCTGTCGCGAATTAGCGTTATTTATTTATGTAACAGGAAACTGCCAATCGCTATTAGCATTCTGGTAATTGTAGAGAGACAGAGACAGAAGAAGTGCTAGATTTTAGTTTTATTTTAACCTTCCGCTTATCTCTTTTGAAGTGATATCACAATTAGAGAGAAAATAGATGGAGGTTAGTAACCCCTTTTGGAGTTTTGCAGTCATATCACAATTAAAGAGAGAGAGAGAGAGAGAGAGAGAGAGAGAGAGAGAGAGAGAGAGAGAAGTAGGGAAGGGGAGACTATTACTTTATTTACTTATTACAGATTATACTCTGTCAGAGTTCCCGCAGCTTATCGGCAATACAATTTTCCTCTTTGCATTTTATTTTTCTTCACAACCGTGCTCCTCTATCATCCTCGTGACTTGCTTCTACAATAACTGTCTGCAACTTATGTGCCCTTTGCTCCTTCTCCTTTCAATTTAGTAATTACTCCGCTCGACCTCTCGTGGGACCTGTACTAGATTCCAAGTAAGACTCCTACTTATCTATCTACCTTAGCTTTATTGCCCGTGTGTTTTCCGATAATTCGCGCGCGTCGGAATATTCTTCGATACTTGGTAAAGCCGCTTGCCTCGCCGAGGCGCGAGGCCGAACGAATAAAACGCTCGAAGTAACGAGTCTCGTGTGCGATCTCATTACCGGGCGGGTAATGTCTACTTGGAGGTATACGTCGTGGAAAAAGCGAAAGAACGGCGCATGCCGGCCGGCCGTTACGGAAGTGCGCGCTATCCGCCGGTGAGCTCCTCGTGGATTCTCCTGCTTTATTATTACGGTGGTGTAAAGGGACGAATGATACGTCAGCCATTCGACGTGAATTATATTTTAACGTCGTAGCGCGAATGGTGAGCGCGCTTCGCCGTGGCTGTAAAAGAAACCGAACGCACGCTTCTAGGATTTCTGCCATTTCGACGAGGCACATCCCTCGCGCGCGCTCCTACTTTCTTTTATTAATTCCATACTCTCGCGGCTCTTGGCTCTATTCTCACTAGTCGTAAATCCTTCTGTCTGTGTGTCGCGACATTGGACTCGGAAATAAAACATGTCCCAGTTGGTGCATTTAGCAGGCATATATTCGATTAGCGAGAATACATGAGAAATGGACTTTTCAACGAGATGCCGACTTTCTCGAGGCGTCCAAAATATTCGACGGCATGAAGAAAAGATGAATCAACATCGTTTGTCGGGAGAATAAACGGCGCTTTTGTTCTATATTAAGATAGGAAAATAGAGAGAAAAGAAAAAGACAGGAAAAAATGAACCAATTACGAATTTTCTCCTTCTCGGATTACAACTCATTATATGAATGCTCATTTTCTCCATACTTTCTTTCTTATTTCCACGCGATAATTGAGTGAATAAGAATTTCTACCTTCGGAGGTCTTTCGCATTAATACCGGGAGACAATTGGATGTGCGGGGAGAGTACAATCGCGTTGTTATATGAGATAAGTTTACAAAGTTCGCGGGGAGAAATGCGGACGAGTTGGAAGTGTGCGAAGGGATACGAAGTTATCCGACTGAAATATTAACCCGACTGCCAGTTTGACACTCCTCATCTGCGCATTACGCCCGCTTTACAGTACTCCGTCGAATTTATTCCTGTCACTGGCGCGATTAATGCGGTCGATACTTTTTAATCTCGCGCTCGTGTGTCGCGTCATGTATGATTTAAGGACGTTGAAAATGATCCACGACGCGCGTCCCGCCTGCAACCAGCTGCACATCTCGAATAAACCCCCTTCCTCGCCCACCAACTCTCTTTCCCGCCATTTCGTATGCCGGTGCTGCATTTCATATTTTATGTAGTATTTACGAATCCTCTCGCGGCAAGATTTGCAGATACATCTCGCGTAAATGATTCAAGTATTATAGTTTTCATAATTTAAACGATAATTGGGATATTTCCATTGCACAAGATAGCAACGTGAGTAATAATTTATAATGCTGCATAGTAATGCAATGTATAAATATTCTGATTTGAGTTTAAGATATGAAATCGAGATTGAGATTTGAGTTTGAGATGTGAGTATTCAGATTTCTGCACATACCGAGAGAGTATTATAGTCCTTTTCTTATGTAAATTCTTTCCAATTTCATTGTGTTCCTACCAGTGTAGGAATAGATTGTCAGTACACACAGAACAATACATACTGCGCGTCCAAATAAATGTTCAACTTGTTTCAAGTATTTCACAAGTTTATATATTCGCAAATCTATCATAAGCTCGTAAAGAGCTTCAGAACGTACTTATTCAAAGTATATTCTGAATTCTAATAAGTTTAATACGTCTCAATCAAGAATATTAAACTGAAACAAAAATTCGGTTTGCTTGCTACACAGAGCCGAGCCAGCTTTTCCTTCGATGAAATTTTATGGTATTTTCATAAAGAGAACAAATTTTTCTCTTAAATGCATGATAATAAGATTTTTTAAATTTGTGATAAATATGTTCTGAGACTATTATCAAAAAACTATTCTTTATCGAAAGTAACCATTATTCAAGAAAAAGAAAGTAAACAGAGCGATCTTCTTAATGATAGAATGATATTTTTCTATATGTAAGATCCTGCTTAGGAACATAGAAAATCTCGCCGCGGCAAATCCTTTAATAAAATAGCGCACTTCAGTCCCTAAAATACAAATAGCGTACAGTAAATGGAAGAATACTCAATTACTATAGAGCGTCGATCTCGATAACTCGCTTACAAAATCATACGGTAATTCTTACCACGAAATTTTTGCATTCGCTTCGTTTATCGTATTTCCCATCCACTTCACCGTGCAAACTTTTCACATTCGCCCCTAACTCTCGTCCTTTTAAAGAGAGCGCGCCTCCGCACCGTCAAGTGGATAAGCTTCTCTCACAACGACCGGTACACTCGCAATCTTATGTAAAAACGTTTAACGAGTCGTAATGAGATACACAGTATCATTTCCATACGTATCCGGACTTATCGGAGCAGTCGGAACGTATCGCCAGGTCTTCGACCTCGTTTTATCAGCGCACTGCATAGCAACCCGATTAATACGGCCGATACTTTTTAATCTCGTGTCCGTATGATTTAAGGACGACCGGCTGGATTTTCGCCGGGAGCGACCCGCGCTGAATTTTGCATAACGTCCGATTACCAGATCAGCAGTGATTGGAGGAGAGTGGTAAAGGGGGCGATGAAGATCGTCGATGGACTAGCCAGTCGCTTCTCCTTCCTCTCTCATTCTTTCTTTCTCTCACGTTCTCTCGTTCTCCCGTTCTTCCTCCGGCCGCGCAATCGGCGGGAATGTTTACGTCGAGGGGTATAAAAGCGGAATTTGTTCCGACAGAATGTCCGCCGTAGCTGGACGGCTTTCGATGGTAATTGCTCTTAAAAGTCTCAATATCCGTGTCGGACTTCAAAGGACCTCTCGCCGGCGTTTGGCAGATATTACCGTTGCACGCGAGAGCGCGGTTTCCATAATCAGTCAGTCGCCTATCCGCTACCGGTAACCGATTCGACACAGATCCCCCGCAACCCCCCGCGATGAAACGCATGTCGGCATTTAATGGGCGCAAGCGTTTCCTCTTTCTTCTCCTCATTTAACTCGCCCGCTCGCGCTTCCGCGCGCGCGATTGGGCCTCTGACGCGATGTCATAGTCGAAACGCCAAAGAGCTTTACGGAGGGTGACGTCGGTCGAGAAGCTCTAAGCTCCGCCGTCGACGAGGGAGAACATGGACGAAGAGGCGCAGGAGGAGGAGGAGGTAGAAGAGAGGCAGGGGCAGTCGTCGTCTATCCGATTTTCGCCGATCCTCGAGCGCGCGCTACCCGAGAGATAAATCTGCGAGCGAGCTGCGAGCGACAGAGTGACGCAGGATGGGATTTCGTGGCGCGCGTTATCCGGGGAGAGCCGAAGGACTTCTGGAAAATTCGCGTTGCTGCAGAAGGAGCGGCGGCACGGCGCGACGGTGGCGTCCGTAAAGTGAAATTTTACGACTGCCTGTCCGCCGGAACGGCTCCCTCGTAACTCCCGCGCGCGATAGAGCGACGGGAACGAGGATCGATTCTTACGCTTGGGCCGCTTTAGCGTATCGCCGATCAATCGATCCCCATATGCGGGAAATATATATCGCGCGAATACGTAACGCGCGCTGCTTCGTTAGCGGAAATCCTCTCTTCTTCTCTCCTCTCCTCTCTTCTCCCCCGCCACGGTGGGCCTAACGTGCGCTATAATATGCCCCGCGGATGAAAATATAATCCATGTCAGAATAATTATCCTTCGTTAGAGGCGCCACGGAGCAACGCTTTTAACGTGAATTAGGATTACCGTTCGATTACCGACTCGCTTGAGGAACCACGCGTAAACACACAGCGCGAAATCGCAATCATTCCCGGCCGAACGCGTGTGTTAATTGAACGGGACGACAGTGCGGTAACGATTGCAACTATGAGTCAAGTGCTAGTCTCGGGTCAAACTTGGTTTATTAATGTATTAAGAAACGTACGTGTTGTAACGAAGACACGAAGAAAATCTTTTTATATTCTTTGATTCTTTTGCGATTATATTCCAAGGTTACACATCCATAAATATTCTTTATATTAAAGAAAAATTTTGGATATTAGTTGCTTTGCCGACTCTTTAGGTTTATTTGATAGCAGAGCTGTGCTACATTTTACATTATTCTAGATAGACTAACGCAATTTATATGAATATTGTTAATATAAAATTGGATATCGTGTAACTCATTATATTTGTGCATGCATATCTATATTTGCGTAATATTTGCTCATACCCATAATTGAAATTTACGAATAAATATTTCCAATTGTTTGTTTTATAATTTAGAATAAACCAACATAAGAAGTCTAATAATTTTGTCTTAAAACTATGATGTCAGTTGTTTAAATCGATACCAACAGTTCGCTTTAATATTTGATCGACAAATATATGCAAATGACCGAAAGTTACTTCAACCTTAAATGATCCATATAATTAGAACCATTACCTTATATTGCACTTCAAGTGCTTAACTGAATTTTATTTTATGGCATATTAACGGCGAAGTAAATGGACGTCGCGAAACAGTCTCGCCGGCTCGGTCTTGTAGCCCGTCTCGGGGAAGAAAATTTGCAATGCGACAACGTCGCGAAAGTTCGTGCGCGTGATTAAGCTAATATTGGTGTCTACATAATTAATTCCGGCGATACCAAAAGCGCACGGGGAGAGAGAGAGAGAGAGAGAGAGAGAGAGAGAGAGAGAGAGAGAGAGGGAGGAGAAGAGGGAGAGAAAGCAATTGTTTCGGTTGTTTTTAATAATGATTCACGCGAAGCATTCTTGAGATATCTCGTAGTAATTACAGTAGCACTCTGCTCTTATTCTGTCGTATACACACGTGAGCATTTAATGTATGTAGATATGTGAAAGCCATAAACAACAGACGTCTCTCTGACATGAACATTTTACTCCATAATTCAAGAAAATGCGCGTCTCCTTTGTAATTGAAGAAACGGCGTAACGATCCGCATCGTTTAATGAAAACCTAAAGAGTTTTTAACTTCTTTTGTAACACCTTCCAAGAGGGAAAGAGAGAAAGAGAGAGAGAGAGAGAGAGATTATATATATATATATATATATATATATATATATATATATATATATATAAGGCAAAGGGAAGAGAGACGAGCAAAAAGTATCTTACTTTCGCAGCGCGCGTAACGGAAGAGAAAAGGCCAATGGAGTTCTGGGATTAATAGAATTTTCAAGAAATGCATTCTACCGTGCGTTTTATCAGCGGCGATGTACAGCAGAAAGAGAAAGAGAAAGGGAAGGAGAGAGAAGGAGAGAAACGTGGTATACAATAGAATTGCGTAATATCTTCGATTGTGTACTCGTTATCGAGCTGGATACAGCGCTCACGCTTAACTCCCCCAATACTTTGATCGCGCTGAACTTTCCTTCAATTTCTCCCGGTTCCTCTCTTTTTCCGCGCGTCATTTTGTTGTATCTTCCTTTATTGGCTCGCTTGCCCGACCAACGAACACGGGCCGTTTATCTTTGTTTATCGTGCTTTCTATGCCCCGCGCATTTCGCCGCTGTTTGCAGACCGGGCGCGCGCTCTCAGCTGATCGCACGTGGCCCGCGAAGACGCGAGCGGTGAACGTCCATTTGTTGACCGCGCTCGACGCGGCGGCCAACGCGGATTCGCAATTGCTATTCGGCCCCGACGCGGATGTCACGCTCGCGTGTCACCGAAGATGCGTCGCGAAATAAAGGGCGACGAGGGGAAGGTCGGCCTTGCCGGCGCTTGCGAGCCGGACATAGCCCGTGCCGTGTCGGTACAGCTCACGAGCGGCACGTGACACCAAACATTGGCCGCGAGCCAAAACTAATTACAACGACCTCCATTCTCCTCGGGATTCTGCCTCCTCCGCCGTCCCTCGACCCTCCAATGTGCCGTGTACCGGCACAAGGGCGGCGTCGCACACGAGCCTCGCAGTCGACGCCGATCCAGCTTCCGTTCTGCTGCCCCGAATCGATTTCTGCCTTATCTCCTTCGCTTTGTCTCGCGGAGTTACCGCCTTCTCGCCCAAGTCAGGCGGAAACTCGGTCAGCGAGCGACCGCATCAAGAAGCTTCGGGTTGCTCGCGTCCCAGAAGGGAGCGAGGGTGCGAGCAAAGCGACAGAGGACGGTTGAAGGGAAGAGGCGGCAAGGGACTCTCGCCGTACGATTCGAGCGGACGGAATTAGCATTTTAATTGAATCCGCGAGTTCCAGGCGTCTTTTTTCCTCCGCCAAGCGGAGACGGATGTGTGTGTGTGTGTGTGTGTATGTAAGTGTGTGTGCCTGTCTGTCTGCGTCTACCTACTCCCTGCGGAGGGCGACCGGACTCTACGCTTTCCGGTTAAATCATATTGGCTCGTGTCGGTTGCATTGGGGAGGACGCGCAAGAACGGCCCAGGACAACTACCAAGTTCGACGGCAGGTCGAGGCAAACAGTGCCGAAATTGCAGCTTCCGAAGCGCCAAGTACGCCGAGTACGCCGCGAAAGCTTATATTGTTTTCGGATGACAAGGCATTCGCGCGTTTTCTCGCACGAAATCGCGTTCGAAGAGCGGAGCGCAAATTTCACAGGGACGGTCGGCGACGTCGGCTCGGGGTTTCCCGGAAAAATCGGCGCGTTATAAAACAGTGTTGATGATAACGGAACCGGGGCATTCGCGCGCGAGAAGAGATACGGTCGGCATACCATAGTTTTTCGCGGATAACGTGCTTCCGCTCTCGCGACGGAGGCGGCGGCGGAAGTGAGGACGCGGGGACGACGACTGCGCTATTTGTCGAGCGACGGCGGCATTCAATTTCCATTTCCATTCCTGAATATTTCAAAATACCGAACGCAGGTCACTCCATTTCGTTAATTAATTCGGATATATGGGCGCGGCGAGGCGGAAGTCCTCGGCGGGTTGATCGATAGAGCGAGTACGGAGGGCGATATGACCGCACAAAAGCGAGAGCCCCGTGGCTAACGCAGCGTCCCGTGGCTCGTATCGGCACCCTGGACGCCGCGATATCGCCCGTTACATTCGATCTTTATTCGCGTGCGGACCGTTAACCGAGTATTTCCCATTGTTCGCTTTCAAGACCCATCGCCGGCACGCTGTACCGCACCGCGCCATTCCGCAGGCCCTAAACGAGCCATCGGCTCGTCGTTCGATCGCGAAACGAACGGGAAAGCGCGACGAAGACGAGAAGTCCATAGTCGCGTTATGTCACTTATTCTCGCCGTAACATGGACCTATATAGTGGTTATTTGAACGAGATATCTAATGAGATAGTCAGATTTAAATTTAAATGTTTTTCAGTCGAATCGCGATTACAGATGTAGTTTAGTATTAATAATTGTTATTTAAAATTTACTTCAGGTTAAGTACTCAGTTTCAAATTTTGAGTTAGAGCTTAAATACTTTGGGATTTAATTGAGATTTAGTCAGATTTCCATTCCTACAATAATTATAGGTTTTAAATGGAAAATTTAAGTAACGTCTCGACTATGGCAAAACGATATAGGACTTTGATGTTTACCTCAACTTGTTCTACATTTCCACAAAATATGCGGAGGAAAGTCTGGGACACCTTATGTATTCATATCCGATAAATTCTTTCGACTTACAAATATATGAAATTGATAAATTATCCTCAGATATACAAATGTATTCTATATTATATTCTTATATATGTATTCTATATTCTATATTACATATATAACGAAAATGTATTATTTTATGTTTTAACATAAAACAATATAAGTCAGAGAAAACACACACATTTATACTGTTTTTACTGCATTAATGAAACTGATACAGAAAACATTGGAAAAAGCTCGAGTTTCCTTAATCAATTTTGATTTCAGAGAACTCATGTTTGAAATAAGAAAGGGATCGTACTGAAATAATCCATTTTGGGATAAAAATGGGATTCCCAAATGATATTTATGGGATAATCTGTTTTGGGAGAGAGACAAAATTGAGCATTCTGATTGGATCAGCATTTGGGAAAATACTAAGAAATTTCTATGCGGGATTTAACTAAAGAACTCAGATCCAGTTCTAAATTACAATCTGTGAATTTTACATGAGACAAACTTCAGACGATTATTAATACGCGCTACAAACGTCACACATTTCTTAATTCAATTGAAAAACTTTGACCTAAATCTGAAGAAAGATTTGGTTATCTCGAGCGAGACAGATTTCAAGAGATGATTATTAATACGGGCTTTAGATCATTTCATATGTCACTGACACATGAAACTTGCTTTACATCAGATGGTTAGATAAGAACATAGAGCTCGATCTTTTCCTTCGATTGAATTGTGTAACATCCGCGACGTTATGTTTGCAATCATGATTTATTGCAAATGTCGCGCGCACGAACCTAGAGAAGAGACGTCTGTATTAATAACCGTTATTTAAAACTTGTCTCAAATGGAATACTCAAATAGAATACTCAGATTTCAATTTATAATTGAATACGAGACCTTCAGTTGAATCGTGATTAAAAATACAATTTCACATACTTATCGTATGATTCAACAGAGAGACATCCGGATTTAAATCAAAATTCATATATTATGTGTCATGTGAAACAAGTTTTACGTTTCACATGATTTTAGAGAATATCAATATTAACCTCGAACCTATATTAATAGTCGTTCCTTGAAACTTGTTTCACATAACACACTCAGACCTGAATTTCGATTCCAATCTAAACTTCTCTGTTAAAATGTGTGATACACGTGACATTGCATTTGTAATCGCAATTCAACTGTGAAGAATCTTGATCTAATTTTAAATTGAAAACTAAATGGCTACGTTCAGCAGAGAAAGCTGCTTTGCAACTGTGTAAATTTCGTGAATTTTATTGCTATATGTTTATTTTAATCTTGACTAAATCTAATAGCATATACCAATCAGATTCACAAATTTTACAACAGTTGCAAAACAACTTTCTCTGCTAAACGTTATCTCACTTGAAACACATTTCAAATAATGATCGTTGATACTGGCCTTAGAGATCGAATATGTGTCTCAATGGGCTGCTCTTAGGAGGCTATCAGTCACGCATCTCTGTCTCGAGTGCGCACAGGTGGATTTTAATGGGGGACTTCTTTGGTCGCGACTATACTCTTGCCAGACACGCCGGACACGGCTTGGTTTCGTGGGGGGGAACAATGCCGGAGCTCCGCGTGTCGGCGGACGAGATTTACCGAGGTATGAGATCAAGGTTACGTCAAGACACAATGGCGAGTCGAGGAGAGATTCAATGATCCACGTAGGACGGCATTACGTCGCTCACAACCTACCTATCTACTTCCCTACGTCGGCGAGAGCAGTTCTCGACACGAAGAGGAGGAGGCGGAGGAGGAGGAAAAGGACGATGACGAGGACGAAGACGATGTGGGCGTATAGATCACAGTGGTCGACACGTGAACGTACGATTACATTTATGGAGCGAGGGAGACGGTAACATATGCGCGCAAGCGAGTCGTCGAGTTGTTCGATATGTTAGACCGGATATCGCCGGGGTCGCTGACACGCGCGAGAAAAATGACCCACGCAGTGATGCGCGATGGTGATCGGCGGGCAGGGAGAGGAGGTTATTGCGGCCATATTCCGGCGCGGTGACGAATCCGCGTGACTATTTCGAGCTTACTGGTTCATTATTAATGCGCACAGCATAATACCGTTGATGTTAATTTATCCAATCAAACGTAATCAAATAATCCATTATTATTAGCTTTGCAGATTAATAATAAATCTACGTTAAATAGATAATAACGCGAATAGTGTAACTGAGCGTAGTAAATACTCCCGAACTGACAGTTGCTAAATGACGTCGCGGATTAATCTGCGAGAATTTATTCGAAAAAGAGCAACCGAGAGGAAGAGCAGTAGCAGCAGGAGGAGAAAGTGGAGGAGAAGCAGGAAGAGAAGGGGGAGAATGTAACACGTGAAAAGTGTAATTGATATTAATTACACAGCTCTATGTGTGTTGCGCTCTCCTTGCTCAATTTTATCCTCGAAGGGGATCAATGCACGTTCGAGAATTCTGTTTCCCGCACATATTCCGTAACGTCCTTTCCGAAGAGGGAGGGAGGGGAGGAATGCAATTTTCCAGTCTTTAAAGTCCATTTTTCATAGGATATACACGCGTGTCCTTCACAGAGCGTATTCCTCGATTAAGGTTAAGCTTGAATCGTCCAGGCCAAGATTCGCCCTCGGTCCAGATAATATTTCTTCAAGTTGCTCTGGGGCTTAAGTCCGGTTAAGCCCGGATTGTCCGGCCGGATGTGAAGTCGTATACATATTCGACAGAACGATCTCGCAGCTTTCCCCTTTACGCTCGTCCCGTCACCTCATGCTAGACTTTTATTCGTATAAACGGAGCACAATAAGTACAATACACGGAACGAAAAGCGGAAAGCCGCGAGAGAGAAAGAGAGAGAGCTGCATATTTCGCGGAGTGGGTCACGGAGCGTGTTGCAGCGATTCGCTTCCGTCGCTCGAGCAAGTTCGGCAATCGATCATGACGTACACAAATTCGCCACCCCTTCGAGCTCCATGAAGACCGAATTTACATGGTGGAACGATAAACGCGCGGATCGAGGACGAGCGAGAAATCTCTATATATCTCCCTCTCTCTCTCTCTCTCTCTCTCTCTCGCGTCTGTCGGGCGCGTATGTGTGAGTATAAGTGTGTGTATGTGGCGGGGGAGTGCCGAGAAAAAGAATTTTAATCACTCATCGGTTCACGTCGCCTCTCACGTCCCTTACTTACGCCAAGTAGCGTTCCCGTTTTCCCCGACGACGATTACTTCCGCAAAACGTCTCCGAGGCGGTCTCGGGAAATTCGCTTACAAAGCGAGACACACCCACCCATCCATTTGAAGCCGGGCTGCCCAGGGAAAACGGCCACGGTCGTCCATCGAATCGGACGGAGGATCGGTCCGGGCCGTTTCCACGGGACGTTTGTTCGCGTCGGGCTCACTACGGGAAGCCCATGAAAGCGTCAAGGCCTATCGGCAGCCTGCGAGAGGCTGTCCCAGCCTCCGGCAGGCTTTATGCCGTCGCCAACGCGAACGTGGCCGCGGTGGTGTCCCTTGTGGGCGTGTTACGCGGAGACGTTTGCTGGATGGATGTGTACCGGCGGTCCTGGCGTAGCGCAACGTACCGCGGCGAGGAGGACGCATCCCGGCGAGGTCCGTCCGCGCGGACGATGCAAATTTACGGGGTGACGGTAAACACGGCGGCCGAGCGCATAATTCACTCGGGCGCATACCTGGCCAGGCGCGTACACGCGTTTA
The DNA here is from genome assembly GCF_010583005.1 of Odontomachus brunneus. Taxonomy (NCBI): domain Eukaryota; kingdom Metazoa; phylum Arthropoda; class Insecta; order Hymenoptera; family Formicidae; genus Odontomachus; species Odontomachus brunneus. The sequence goes on from NW_022639564.1 coordinate 111,042, forward strand.
CACTCGGCCGAGGCACGCGGGCGAGAGAGAAACTCCAACCCGAAGCTGGCCGTACCGCACGGCTATACGGGCTTCGTGCATGCGTACGTGCGTGCGTGCGTGCGTGCGTGCGTGCGTGCGTGCGTGCGTGTGTGCGTGCGTTCATGCATGCGTGCATGCGTCACACACAGAACCGCTCAGCGTCAACGGAGCGGGCGCGCGCATCTCGGTGAATATTAAGCGACTGATTTATTATCTCCAAGTGGAACTCGTGAGTCGCCCTGGGCGTGCTTCGACGCCTCCAGCCAGCGTGGACCTACGAGACACTGGCCGTTCCAGCGCTCACGCTAATCACAGTGGTTAGAGATCGTTAGTCTCGATAGGTTACGCCGACTCTCTCGGATATTGTAAACTCAGACATCGTGACATATTATAATTAGATGATTTGTAATTATATGTGCACTTATATGTAATTTTACGTACGATTGCAATTGTATGTAAAAATATGTGTGTATGTGCGATTGCGAATACACTTTTATACGTTTATAATCGTAAGATCGTACAAATTTTTTATATAATAACAAAAGCATTAAATGTCCAACAGGACGATAGAGACTTCTATAATTACCGTTTGTGAAATAATGAGTTTCTTAGTACGGCTGCGCGGAGAGAGTTTTGTAGTGAAATTACTGTAGGACCTTGTAAGCGAGAAATAGATCGACATTCTGCAATAATTTATTATCTTTTCGTTTGACACGCAATATTTATATTTCACGGACTAAAATGTGTCACTAAAATATTTGCCATGTTCCCCAGCAAGACAAATTTAACTGACAGTCTATTCCTGCGCTACTGAAAAAATTAAACTTGAGGAGACTTTATATGAAATAAGAAAACTATATTTATAAGAATTTATATGAATTTATATGAAATAAGGAAACTATAATATCTTTTTTGTGTAACTATGCAATGTTTGTTATTTTAACTTTTAAGTATTCGACTGGCATCATGGCTGCGTTCGGGAGAAAAAGCTGCTTCGCAACTGTAAAATATGTGCATCTAGTTGCAATCACTGCTCGTCGACTCAGCCAGGATTAAGAGCATACACCAATCAGATTCACGAATTTTGCAGCAGTTGCAAAGCAGCTTTCTCTGCCGAACGCGCGACCAATGTTTCGCATGCTAATCCGCCACATTACTGTCTGTTGTCTGTCTCCCGATCAGTTATTCGCTCTAGTTTTTTTTCTTTACCGTCTCCTGTTACCTTCTTCTCTCGCGATTCTACACTAGTGCTTGGAATTATTTGAATTTTCGAGGCGATTGTCGAGATCTACGTCTACTTGCTTCTGCTTGTCTCTCCCGTTCATCCGTCGAGTATCTCGACTGATTCTCGCGGCGCTTAGTCTCAAGCCTGTCAACTTCTCAAGACCTGCGGGACTCTCTAATTTCTGACAAGTTCCTATTGAAACTGGTGTTCTAACGTCATAACAATATAAATGTGTTGGTATAGAGCAGATAATTATATAGAAATACCACGTAGAAATAAGAATTTTTCATAAATCAAGGAGAGTCTCGCTTACGAAGTTGACGATCCTGAAGATTACTCCTGACAATTGGTTGTGAGGCTCGACGGTTAAGCGGGAGAGTCGAGGAGAAGAAAACATATAGAGCTCGAGAATCGCTTGGAAAAAAGTACAAGCAATACTCCTAGTACTGCTCTATACTCTCTTTCTACGCGTTCTATATTGATCGCACATAACTGTTGCGCAAAACGTCTACAAATTACACGGAGAAGAACAACTACGTTGGTGCAACTGATGGAATTTTCTGTTATTTGGTTATCAAATGAGAAACTCGATTGTAAGGACAGAGAAAGCCTCCTGTAGGAGGCTTCCATTCAGCCGACTGCTCAGTTACCTCAAGCAAGTTTTAATGCAACTGAATGTTCTTAAGAATGCTCGCGCGGTTACAGTAACAAAGATACTATTTCTCGTCAGCGAGTTTTTGGGGGAATCTGGTCCCCATTCAGTAGCCGAATTGGCAATGACTCGACGCTAGTCGGATTTCGAGTTTCGGATTTCGCACGAGGAGCTTATGTGGCCAAACCCACGCCGGAGGTAAGGAAGTCACAAGGCAATTCGAAACGATACGCTCGCTTGTCAACCGTTTGACAAATGGAAACGCGAAATTTCCGCGCGCGATTACGACTACTACACCGCGCACATTTTTCCGTATTTTGCCTCGAGCCGCGGTTAAACACCACCAGACGGGAAAGAAGACTCAACTACTCCGGAACTACTTTTTCATTCAGCGCACGTCATGTTGACGTACGTACGTAGGGTTGGCGAGTCGGTTGGTACGTTAGCTACGTAGCGCACCGGGCGTACCAGGATCGGGGATAAAATTCCACATGGCCTTCCGCGTTTCATAAACATACTTTACTTTTTAAGCATACTCCACGTGATCGAGTGTACCGATGCGAAGCTCACGCGGAGGGATGTAACCTCGGGAGGCTTTTTAATTACAACCGTGTTTGCCGTGTCGACTGTGTAATACACGGCCGTCGTATCGCATGATTAAAAAAAAGAGAAAAAAGAAAATAGAAAAAAAAACAGACTAGTCCGATGCGAAATGCGGTATAGTGAGCGGTAAAAAGATCAGATCTCTCCGCAGCCGAAATTGATTTTACTCATACTCGCGCTAGAGCGGGGAACGCCCACTAACACATGTGCAACCGTTATTATTTGCACGCACGTACGTATATACGCACGCGACTAGGTTCTACGAAGAAAATAGATTCGTTGTCACAACTGAAAACCCCGCTAACCTAGTAAATCTATAGTCGTAATATAGAGAAGATCGAGGCTAGTTGGTTATCGGGGGTAAATTGGCAAAAACCGATTATTTTTGCTATTTTCTAACGAGTTACAGAATTAAGCAAGCAAGATTTTTAAACATGTCAAAGATGGCTTTGAAATCCTTGCTTGCTTGATTCTGAAATTTGTTAAAGAACAGTAGAAATAATCGATTTTGCCAACTAGTCCCAATCTCCATTAGTCAGTTGCTATGTTACGCAAAAAAATGACTTAGTAATATCAGCTAAACCGCAATAGCTGATTCAAACTTAGTCAAAAGGCTAATCGTTTAGCTATCACTGCTAAGAATTGGCTATGACAGCTAAAATTCATTCGCTATGAAATACAAATATATACAAATACAAATACAAATATATTAGGTATACATTAAAAATTATTTCTAAATTTCTTATCGTATGCATATATTAAAGAAGTTTGCGATACAGCTACAATTATTTGCTACAGTCATTTGTTTCTAACAACTAATATTTCTCGCTGTAGCGCCTAGGTTTAAACAGCGAATAAATTTAGCTTCGGTAGTATCGACATTAGCCGTACCTATTTCAGTGACACATCTTATTTGTCACAGCTATTTTTTAGCTCTGGAAGCTAGTTCTTTTTTTACGTGCAGTAACCAAGTCGCAGTAATAATAAGATTTGTGATTGTACTCAGTAAAGTTTGATGATACAGTACGGCAGATTTATTGGCACAACAAAGATGATTCTATACCACTAATGGAAAACATGATTTGATATATGTAATTCATTTTGTTGTTATGTAAGAAAATTTGGTACATTAACGGATTTCAATACAGCTAACTCATTAGTTGCTCCAATAAAAGAAGTTAAAGAAACTAAAGCAAAAATGTTCATTAAAATGTCCCGAATATTTATTCTCTACAACCCCACTAACTGAGATAACGTCAAAAAACGGATTTGCTCTGTGAGAGAGTTGATAATTGTTTCTGAACTTTTTTATATCTCTATATCTTTGCTGCACTAGCAAATCAGTTTAGTTATAACGTGCAATTTTGCTTGACAAACTATAGATTTGCGGAATCAATTAATTTTTCTTTAGCGGCTGAGACGCAAGTTTAAGAGGTGAAACTACCCTTCAGAGTTTTATCCCTTATTTGCCATCTCGGTAACTATTAGAGATACAAAAGAACTTTTTAGACAAATACGGTATAGTTTTTTCATGTAAAATACAACAGGCGGAAGAAAACCATTTTTTCCCGTGACGTGCAACCTATTTCGTCGAGAGGAGAACTTCCCCCGAAGGTATCGTGCTCCCAGCTTTTCTTTCTTTTTTATTTTTTTCATAACGACTTTACAATCGCCAGGTGGCCAAAGTGGCGATGCAGGAACCAGTGAAAAATGAGCGACACACTTTTCCCACGGCAATAACGATACGATCGTGTCCCGAAGTACGCGAAGCGCTTTATGCTACACGGCGCTATCACGTTCCGGTTTTCGTAATAGTCGGAATCGGGTTATTGGACAATGATAGGCACGGCGCCAATATTTCCCCTCTCTCTTGTCCCCCTCTCGCACCCCTCACCCGTGTAGTCGCCATTGCCACCCCCGGGTTCCGCGCATTCGCACGCGAATACGGCTGACTTAGTTGACCTAAAAATTAAGCGATCGCCATAACTCGACGGTAAAATATGTCGTGTCTCCCGGTGGGATTAAGTGACGTCCGCGTTATTATCGCTCGAAATAAAGCGCCGCGGGACGGTGCGGAGCGTAACCGCAATTAGAACGAGCGCTTAATCGCGGACTGATCGATCTGCCCACACGGATGGACGGAAACAGCTCGACGAGCATCGTTGTGAGGAGGAAAAAGAAAATGAACGGGAGAAAGGGAGAGAAATTGCGTCGGCGATATTCGCAAAACGATGCGCTATAAATAATCGCGGCGCGACTAGGCGAAGTAGGTATATCGCCGTATCGGTTGCCGGGTATTTATAATGTTCCGCGTGGATCTGTGCGCGACCCAATTAATCTCGACCCGCGCGCCGCGAAATATTTTAACCGCGTGAGAGCGGACACAAGAGGGCCCCGCGAGATGCGCCGTATTATAATAATGAATTCGCGTTTGCCGAGCGAGCGCCCGCGGAAAGCTACGCGCTGGAATTCAATTTTGCTCGTTCGACTCACACGCGCAAAAAGGAAAATAATGGTTTTATTCGTTCTCTCGTGGCATTGTACCAAAATCGCGGCAACGAATGTCCCGGTAACCGCGCCGGTCGCGCCGCATAGCGCGATATCGATAACCTTTAAGTACACAGAGAGAATTTTGTAGTAAAAATTACTATAGAATTTTGTAACCGAAGAGTAGATCGACATTCTGCGGCAACTTGTTGTTCTTTCATTTCGTATGGGTTATTTATATTTTGCCAACTGAAATGTGCTATTAAAAGACTTGCTACAGGGAAGAAGAAATATACGATGCACATAACTAGAAATATTTTGTTGTGAGCTGTATAATTTAAATATATAAAACATACGGATGGATTTAGAATAAAAAAAGCTTACTTTCTTATTCTCATAACAGTTTGAATAAATCAAAGATTAAAACTAGTATAATCCATTTTGTTGGTTATTTAATACATTTTATTATTTATATAAAATCTATTGCATTTTACATAAAAAAACTATACCATATTTATCTAAAAATTTTTTTTGTATTTCTAATAGTTACTGAGATTGCAAAGGGATGAAACTTTGAAGAGTAGTTTCACTTCTTAAGTTTGAGTCTCAGTCGCTAAAGAAAAATATGTGTCTATTATTTTTAGTTATTATATAAATATGCCAAGAATTGAAATGGAGAAAAACACTTCGGATGTTTCTTGTTAATCATATTGAGAAAAATACTCGAAAATTTAGATTTTATTTCACAGAAATAAATTTTATGTTTTATAGAAATAAATTTTATATCCCACAAAGAAATTTTTAAGTATTTTGTTCTTAGTGTATAGCAACTGCATCAATGTAGTTGTGCGTGACTGATTGTGGCAACCAGAAACTGATTGGGATGACATTTATTATCATGGATGCATTTTACTTGAAGCAACCAGATATTGTTACTGTAACTAAGCAATCGCTCTGTGGTTGCAGCAACCACATAATTAGTTGTTCCGTATTTTACTATTGAATCTGTTTGACACAACTTTTATAACAAGATTTACATATACGCTTACCATATTGTTTTCTCCATGTATGCTTTTAGCGAAATTTACGTTCTTTCTTAGTAAAATAGACCTTATTGACAATATATCTTCCTGCTATACACATAGTAAAATTGAAAAAAATTTCATATAAAGAGAAACTAAATTCTCTCCATGTAGGTGCCTAACTTGTTTCATTTCCATTTTTAATTATAGGTTATAAACTAACTGCGTTTTAAACGTAAAATTACGTTCAAATATCTCACAAGTTTTTAAACTTATACTTGGGAGACATCTTATTGTATGTTTCTCATTAGAGAAACATCCGTTTCTTTAATGTATCTGCGTTAATTTGACTCCTCACGCATCCACTCACGGGATAACTAACCTATTATAATTGCGCGGTTTGCCCCTGGCTAGAAACTTATCCCATAGTCCTGATCAAGTTGATCCCAATCAGTATAAGATGACGTTACTAGATCTTGATGAGTCACGTAACGCAACGTGGCAATCAGGACCTCATTAATAATTAGGATCCGCCAACATAGCTTTATACAAACCAAACAAGTGACTGGAATCAACCTGATCAGGAATCATGGAATAAATTTCTAGTGGTCCGATGGGAGCGGAACGCTGATCCGTGGTAGCGCGTTAATTCCGCGCCGCATTAAATATCATCGACAAACAAATTATCCGCGTGAGTCTCGTTGTTTCTTGTCGGATGAAGCTCGATAGCTCAGAGGCACGCTTTAATATTTCGCGACGACACGAGGAGAGGACAATCACCTCCGGCTCTGAACACAGCGGGGCGCGCGCAGTCGCGCGATAAATAAATAGTCTTTCATCAAGCTAATTGCAAGTAACGTAGATTGGTGGCGCGAGAACACAGTGGCGCGCCGGGCCCAGGTTTCATTCCGCGAAGGCGCAACGCGATACATCAACCGTGAGAGCAGCCGGAACAATTACGTTACATCTCAATGAGAATTATTTACATTCGCGAGAAAGACGTCAATACGTCGGGACGCGAGCGCGCGCTCGCTGCACTCCGCCGCGGCAGACATAACCGATGTAAATTACAGCGCCGCCTAAATAGAATGCAAACACCGGCGAATCTCCTCAGTCGGCTATGACTACATTACAACTGTGCGAATGTATGCGTTTGTTAATTACTCTATTGTACGGGCTGTTCCAATAGGTTGTGCCTCGTTAATAGAACTGCTTCGCTCGGTGCTTTCGCCCGTTTCGCATAAATTTCAACGGGGTTCTCTTTTCACCTGACTCGACGTTCCTTCCACGCCGAAAGAATATCGCTCGGAATTCGTTTCGCAGATTTTCGCAGCCCCTCCGAATACAGTGCGCCTCGATTGTTTGTTTCCACTACTTATCGTGTGCCTTAACTCTTTCCGCACATGGCTGTGTTATTGAACACGCACGTTATTGTGTGCACTACACACTGCGCGATTGGCATCTTTTGCGCTTCTTCGCATTTCGCAAGACCAAATTTTCGTTTTAACATTAATCCCGCAAGTTTTCGGTCGAACTTGAAGGATCAACGGGAAAACTCGAGGAGTAACTCTACACGGACCGTAGTTTCATCTTGATGCTATGAATGTTTACTTACTACTTCATTAACACATTGCCAATTGTGCGAGTCGCACTTCGTCAGGATTTGCAAACAATACATCTTGCACGATAGCATATTTTGATTCGAATTTTTGCGACTTTTGTTACGTAGAAATCGCGATACTATAAAATTTACAAATAATTTTTCTCTCTCCAATTTCACACATATACCAAAAGTCTAGAATGATCAATTGATCAATAATCATCGTTGAAATGAGGGAGGAAGTTCTGTCCAAGTTGGCAATGTGTTAAGATAACTGATACATCTACTTTCGATTTATAAAAGAGGAACTACGCCGTTCCATGCCAAAAAATCGCTTAGCAGGAAGCCATCGTAGTACCCCCAAAATTTCTTGGAGTGGAATCTCATTCCAGACGAGCTAAAAGTGGCAGTATTTTCACTTGAGACGGTGGTTGAAAATGCTGCTACTCGAAATCGCAAGAGTGAACTCATTCGAGCTTAAAGTGGATTCTGACACCACACGAGCGGATGTTTCGATTAATTAGAGTGAAAATATTTTTCAGACGATGAAATATGTCAGACTCTTCAAATTCGAGTGAAAACATTCACTTCTGCGATGCATAGAATCGCTCTATGAGCGAGAAGTCATTCGAATAAGGTGAGTCGATGGTCACTCTGCTTCTTGAGCGAAATTTCTCTCCAAGAAATTTAGCAAGCGTAGCAACGGAAGGGTTAAGTTTGAGAGGCGATTGCTCGAAAGACAAGTCGGTTCATCGTATGTATAATATATGCAGGCGTGCGCGTCATACCTTTGAATAACAGCAAGATTTATTGCCCGCCAGCGGCGTGAGGAAATCTCGAGGACGTCAACGCGCCGATAAATCGCGAGGTGATTCACCAGCCCGCGGGCCTCCGAACTCCTTCCCGATAAGTGGCAAATATTCCCGCCCGCGCCTCCCGCGCGGAAATTTATGTATTTGCGTTTGCCATTCGCGATTGCCCGGCGGGTCTGCTTTTCTCCACTGTACCGGCTAGAACACAACCGGTGAATATTCGCAATTCGCTGGACTCGGCGAGTGGCTGAAACTTCGTATGGAAGGGCCCGGCCGGAATAAGGGTCGGCAAACGGAGCTGTTTCCGCGCCGGGTCAGCCATTTGCGAAGGAAATTAAACGATTCCGCGCAATTTGCTCGGACGCGAAGCGTAAGGCGCGCACGTTTGCCACTCTCCTGCTCCCCCGTCGTCTTCTCTTCTTTCTTAGAACGTCGCCACCCTCCCTCGCTACCCCTGCACACACCACGAGGTCGATTACGCTCCACGTGAAGATATTAGAATGTGAAACTCGAGAAAAGTTACCGGCGCGGTAATCGAGGAAAGGTCTGGTGGCTAAAGCCGGTTCGAAGCCGCGCTTTAAAACGGCTCCGCGACGACGTTATCTTCCGTCGCTGACGACGTAATCCTCTTTGCGCCCGAGGACCGTCACCGAGAAATTATCGTGCCAGCCCTTGCCCTCCTCCATCTCCCTCCTCCCCCCGTTCCCGCCGCCGCCGCCTTCGCTCAGACTCAGCCGCGCGTGAAAGTGTAAGATTGAAACATCGTATTAGCCGTTCGCGAGCGCCGCTAAATTCCCGCTAGCAACTGCGGGCCGGTCTCCACCGCATTAACGACAATTATCGGTGGGTGTCTCAATTACTTGAAAAACGGCGAACGCGTCGCGAGTTGACGTTCGCGCTTTTGTATCATTCAATTAGCCCGATTCCGATGTTAGCATGTAAAAATAATTAATTAAATCAATTCGCCAGTATTGTTATCGAAAAAGGGGAAGTTTTCCAATAATTAAAGGCACTGACAAACATGAGGCCGGCAGGAGTAATTGTGAACGGTAGGATGAACGTGACACGAGTAAAACAACGGGCACAATAGCCCGCGTGCTTCGGATATTAAACCGTCAGATATTAAATGACGTAAATGAATAGTTGGATATATCGCGTCATCTCGGCGCGATAAAACCTATGCATTCCCGCGTCCGGATTTCCCTGCCGCGGAGCAACCGGTAACCGCGAAGACATCTCTCGCGCATTCTGACAGAAAATACGGCTAACCTCGATAAGAATTATCGTTATTTTCGCTAACTATATCTTTTCATATGTTCTATCAGGAAAGTAATGGTAGCAATCTATATGTAGTAAGGTTATCATCACACTATAATGAGAGAAAGAGTATTCGGGAGAAATGAAAGATGTCTATTCGATGTGTGGGTAACTAATAACATATTCACTTAGCTTTAAATTCTTTTGTTTAAATAGAACAAACAGTTGCTTTAATGAGAAGCTGAAGTTTCAAGATGTTTTAGGGTTTAAATATTTTAAGACATATATATAATTTTTATTTGAAGCAATTTTAAATTTGTGTAAATAAATGTACGTGCGTGAAGCTGACCTTTTCAAAATTTGAAAAAAATAAGCATAACTCTGATTGCTCCCCAAACAATTCTAGAGTTTTTAAGCAATTTTAGAAAGAGTTTTATTGATTTAAACAGTCAAACAGTTCACCATTTGAAGGTACGGAAGAAAGGCTAACTTCACGATTGTGAAAATTCAAACCACTGTAACTTTTTCATTTTAAAATTTAGCGTATTAATTTTTAAAGATAATCGATAGAACTTTTCGAGGGAGGGGGAAAGGGCTACTAGAACTTCCAACAAAACATCACAATTCAAAAAAAAATTATATACTCTAAAGATTATAAAAGTTTGAAAAAAAATTTGGAAATTTTGGCATTACGTTAATGGTTTTGTGTAGTTCCTCAACAAATTCTAACGATTACCCCCATCTACATTAAGTGATTTGTCTTAAGCCTCAAAAACTAACCAATCATAGTCGATTATTTTCCTCAAATTTGACTGTGATTGGTTAGTTTTTAAAGCTTAAGATTTAAATCACCTAATGTAGATGGGGGATTATTCTCATGACTCGATAAAACTACAACGAGAGAGTTCTAGTGATTTTTCGTATTACAAAACTCTGAGAATTAATAATACTCTTTTTTCAGATCTTGAAAAAATGAAACTAACTTCACATACGTAGTATATGTTACTACACACAACAAGAAAATATTTAGTCTAACACTACAATATACATTTGCTATAAAGAAAATGGTTCTCCTGATTATAATTCTGTTATTATGTGATTACAGTGACAAATACTAAACACTTTCTTTTTCTCAGTCCGCGAGTATTTATTCTTTTCACGAATTTCTCTCTCTCTCTCTCTCTCTCTCTCTTTCTTTCTCTCGTTCTCTCTCTTTCTCTTGCATTCTTGGCACTTCTCTCTTCCTTTCTCTATCTATCCACCCATTTCTGTCTCGACTCGGCAAATTGTATCTTTCGGCGTCCCGTCGTGCGTCCGATCGCAATAAGCGACCAACGCGTTGCGCGCTTGGCTTTATTTCTCATTAAGCTCCCTGAACGCCGCGCCGCGTCTCGCGGCACCCACGCTTTTCTTGGGTGAGGCATTTTAATGAAGAAAGTTCGCCCGCTCGCATAAAGTGCAGGCGCAAACTATTACATCACCGATAATTGATAACATTTTCCACGTTCCCCCGTTCGCTAGCTAGCTCGCTCGCTCGCTCGCCCGCCGAAGATTTTCCGCGTTAAACATCGGGCCCGAGCTGAGGTTCCTCCCTCCTTTCCTCTTTCCTTCCTTCTCTCACCGTGCTATTCCGAAACTTACAAGCGCACGCGTGTCTGCGCTCTCAGCAAGTTCAGTCGTGGTGGCCGCGCGGGCGCGCATGTGTTGCAGACGTTGCAAGTATTAAACCAGTATTAAACATCGTTAACGTTACGCTACGTTACCGTCAGCGCGTAACCGATCTCCGAAGGCGGCGCGCGTTCCGTCTCGCCCTACGAGAAAGGGATTAATTTATGAACCACAGGGTTCATTAACGCGTGCGGCCGCGAGCTTCTGCGAAGCAAAAAGTGCGGTGGTCGCAACCACCGTTGGTAGGGGCAATCGAATTTATTGGACAAATTCCCAATCGCTCTGCGTGAACTCACCGCCGAACGATTAAAGATTATATTATATTACACGAGTTATAATGAGACCGAGCTCGGCTCAACGCGGTGCGCTATTTTAATGCTATGCCAGCGGCCATGCCTGATATTCCGCAAATGCAATTTGTTATTCATCGTGGGATCACAATAAATTCTGGCGATACTGATGTGCCTGTACCGCGAATGCGAATGTTTCAGTTGTATTTGGTATATTAGCAAAATTGAAGTTATCACGCGGAGAGAGAATTTTTGTAGTAAATATCGCTATATATATAGAATTTTGGAACTAATTTATAATTTTGTGAATCTGCCGTCCACAGTGAACTGATTGCGTAGAATCGTTCTTATTTATACGCGTATACCGTTTTGCCGGTAGCTATACACGAAGAGAATTTTATGGTAAAAATTATTGTGCAATTTTGTAACCGAGGATTAGATTGGCATTTTGTAATTAACGATCCTTTCATCACGTGTATGCTATTTATATTATAATAGCTCTTTTATTTTAACAAATTAAGTATGCTATTAAAAAATTTTCTTTTAGCGGAATTTTTAGCGAAATTTATTATGAGTACGACTTTACGGACAATCTATTCGTGCATTATAACATATAGTAAAATTGAAAAACATATAGAAAGAAAAGAGAAATATTCTCTCCGTGTACATAAAATTTTATAGTCAAGATTAGTATAGAATTTTGTAAACAAGGAATACACTGAGAAAAAAATATCAAAAAAATAAAAAATATTTATTCGTTAGGTACTAATAATATATTTATTTAAGTCTAAATTCTTTTACTTAAAATATAATAAATACTTGCTTTCGTAAAGAACTGACGTTTTCAAGAAAATTTTAAGAAAATGTATATTTTCTTATTTGAAAAATATTTTATATATTAATAATAAGTACGTATGTGTTACTAGTACCCACTCTAAATAACTATTTTTTACTTTCTAGATATTTTTTCTCTCAATGTAAGTCGAAATTTTACAATAGTTTATTATGTCTTTCATTCACATCTATATTTATTTGTATTTCAAGAACTGAGATGTGCTATTAAAAATTTGCTATTTTTCTCAGCGAAATATACTCACTAAACTTATTTTATTGCTGTGTCATATTACTTATTCATTTCACTAACTTCGGACCGTCTATTATAATCCGTCTCCGACAATTAATCGGATAATAGTTATCTCAGAAACCGAGATATCTCCGTGGGAATTCGAGAATAGGCGCGAACGACGATTTTAGCGCATACTCGTGGGTATTTCTCTGTTTCCTTGTGCTATTTTAGGATCAAATTTTAGTGCGACATCGGTAATACGTCGATGCGTAATTTGAGGATACCTGTCCCGATAGCAACTATCGCAATCTATCTTCGAGACCGTGATTATCCGTCACAGCCGTTCCACCTTTCTCTGTTACGACTGCGGAAGCGTACCCGCCCAGCGAGAGCGCGACGGCAAAATCGTAATTACTCGTCGATGTTGTAACGTCATGTTTTACATTCACGACGATTCGAGATCGTATTCGGTGGCCGGTGCTTCCTCGCTCCGATCGCGGCTCTCGAGCCGATGCGGGCGATCTCGTCTGCGGCGCGCTCGTAACGTAATTCATCATTTATCCTGAGGTAACGGCAACAATCAATCTTCGGGATCGCGGTTGGGGTCCGACGCGAGCGTTGACTTTGCATCACGGCGCCGGCGACGCGGGACGCATTCTATTTGTGATTCGGATGTACTTGTGTACACGGCAAACGGCCACGGTTGTCCAACACAATGAGGTAGACCATGGTACCGTGCACCGCGTTCACCGAATGGCATAGCAGCGGTTGTACCCTCTGGCCCTAGGCATCCTCGATATCAGAGACTGAGAGAGCGAGAGTGAGCGAGCTACAGAGAGAGAGATAGAGAAGGGAAATGGGGGAAGAAGAGAGAGAGAGAGAGAGAGAGAGAGAGAGAGAGAGAGAGAAGGGAAATGGGGGAAGGAGAGAGAGAGAGAGAGAGAGAGAGAGAGAGAGAGAGAGAGAAATTCCCATTATTCGACTTCGAGCTGGCATGGCACAGGGAGTAGGATCTCCCTTGATCGCGGCGCTCCGGCGCGGCTAATACCGTTAATTACTCTCTCGTCGTGGACGTAGTCTGGACGGGGCTCGCCGTGCCGCCTAACGAACGCTAATTGGACGTCACCAACGTGGCGTCGTAACGCCAAGAATATCCCGCCGGCCAATCTGTCCCGATGTCCGGTTCGATGTCGTCGCGCTACGACGACGTTGTGTTTCCCCTTCCTCTATCACCTCCTCGTCCTCCTGTCTCGTCCTATGCGGTGGTGCAATCCTCATCCACCTGCCGCCCTCGTTCACGTCGGTTTCCACCGTGTCGTTGCCGTTACCATTCATTCGTGGCTACAAAACTTTCGACGACGCGTCGGCGAACGACGCGTCTGCTCGATGATTCTGTTACCGGTGTAACGCCGACGGATTTATGGGAAAGGCGATTATGTGGCTTGATTCGCGCTATAGAGTCGCTCGCGGAGATCTGTCCCGCCAAGGGGACGGCGGACAACGTCTGTGACTCGGTCACAATACTGGATTATTCACATTTACGAGTAAGCTCGAGGTAAGCCTGTGCGTTCGCTATCCGCAGGATTAGTTCGTGAGACGAGCCTCATTCGCTTGAGAGCTTAAGTTAAATTTCGAACAGGGAATCTTAAGGTCAAGCCGGGTTATCGGGCCCGGTAGGGTCGGCGAAATTTATGGCGACCCCGCGGCTGTAATGTTTTACTCGCGAGAAATATGTTCGGCGAAGTATAATGCAAGTATCCGCTTTTAATGCCTCTGTCTCTGTTTCTCAAACCGCGCACACATTTTCTCTCTCTCTCTCTCTCTCTCTTTCTTTTTTTTCTCTTTCTTGCTCTCTTTCCCTCAATATATTATAAATAATAATTCCCACTCTGTGTACAGTAAAATAATTCCATTCTCTTAACATTCCATTTCAGAACACGTGGTTAAATGTGTAGAAAAACCTCCGTGATAAGTTGAAATTTAATTTACACAAAGAAAAGAATATTTTCTTTTGGTATTTGTAACTTGCAAACGTATAGAGAAATAATTACTACAAATTATGATTTAGAAAAACATTTTTTAATTAGATTCTACTATAATGTTAATGTGATAATAATTTCTGATGTATGTTACCATTACCATTTATTTTTCTGTACAGAAATTTTTTTTGAATATCATCCGTATGAAATTGGCGAAGAGGAATTTATAATAGGGCAGAAAATAGTTAATTAAAGAAGATATCAAGAGAGAATTAATATTGTTAATGTACGCTCAGAAAAATGACGGAAGAAATATTGTAGTAAAAAAATTACAACAAACAAAATTTTTGTAATCTTGAACTATACAGAATTATGATAAAAATTATTATATATTTGTTAAAAAATGTTATACACGCTTGATATTTTGCTATCAAATCGTGACAATCATTGCAATATTTGAGTACTTTTTTATATCGTATATTAAGTAGATCGTTAAAATTACATTTCTATACCAATTTGTACTACAATTTCAGTATGATCCAGTTTTGCAACAAACATTGTAAAAAGAAATTAACGTTATTTTTACTACGATGTTTTCTTCGTGTAAAAACGATGTATCACACAGCCGCCTTATTCCACAAGGGAGGCTAAAGACGCTGCGACAAAGTCGCTTAATCTCTCAAAAGGAAAAAAAATCTCACGCGTCGCGATAATTCCTCCTCGCTTTGTTACACGATGATTTTGATCGATTCTCATTTGATGCGACTTAGGGGGATACTGGATTCGTCACTCACGCGCGGCCCATTCAATCAGTTTCCGCCTGATAGCTGGAAACAGTTCCGACTGTCTTTCGTTGTAAGCGTGCCGAGTAACGCCGGTGAACAGAAATAACGGAAGTTGCGTCAGAGCTTTTTTTCGAGGGATGATCTTCATTATATCCACTGACGCGCACCGGCGCGAAGTTTTTCCCGGAACGGACGGCGAATTCGTCTCACGGTTCGATTCTCCGTGGGAGCCACTTAATTGGGACATCCGTCATATTCGGGGCCGGTCTATCCCTCCGTAGATCGAATGAGCAAATTACGAAAGTTTCGTTCCTCCCGTCTTACCACGTCGGGGCTTCCGATATGTGGGTGCAAGGATACGCCGGTATCGAAGGTTCTATCGAGTTTCGAACTAATTCGCACGAGATCGTCGTCCCGGAAATCAAATCGCCCTTCTTCGATGGGTCTGCTCCCCTGTCTCTTCTCTATCTATCTATTTATCCATCTATCTTTTTCTTTGGAAGGAATCGGCTCATTGCGCGAAGGAAATCAAAACAGTCAATTTATTCGTCAGTGAATCTCGAAGAAATAACAAGTACTATCGTAATTCGATTCGAATCTCGCTTATCGGCCCACTTTTACCGTATTACATTTGAACAGGAACTTCATCTTGACGAACTATTCAATGCAAAAACCTTAAATACTCACATAATCACTCGCGTGTTATGAAAAATCACGTCATCGCTTCACACGACTACCGGAGAGTTAACCTTTAAACAACAAGGTAGGATCAACGACGATCCAATTCAGTATGTATTTCTCAATGTAATTCATTGAGATTTTGTGATATGCTTGCGTCAAGATCAGATACTGAAAAAATATTTTTGCACAATGAAAAATTTTGTTTCTATTAAATTTGTATACTCTAATACAAATTCCAATATGCAGAAGAAGAAAATGAACTGAAAAAATATTGGAACTATGTAAGGGAGAACTATGTGCCAGAGTTATATGACCCCAGGAGTATATTTTGCTCATATGGTTTTTTAATATTTATCTTGAGAAGAATAATAGAGAGAAGTACAAAATCGTGAAATGCTCTTTTTAGAACAGAAATACTTTTTCGGAAGTTTCATTAAAATTGGAATAACATTACAGTTAAGTAATAGAAAAAAAACTTTGATAATAGTAAATTTGGTAGTAGCAAAGTGAATTTTCAAGTCTCTCGCGAAATTTTCTATTAATATTCTCCATCGTGACTGAATAAAATTAAGCGATGCGTTACCAACTAGAACGAAATTTTTTGTAAGCGTATGATATACCGTATGATATATTGTTTCTGATAATAAATGCAATTTTCATTTATAAAATGATTGAAATAGAGCATATAGGCGGACGAGGTAAAGTTAGCTCATAATTAAAGGCCGACAGGAGGGCTGTGGAGACCTATTGCGGAGATTCTGAAATTACTAATTAGGATACATATTTTATACGTGGTCTTCTTCTTTATGGTCTTTTTAAGGCCATGGCATACAGCAAAACTTAAGCAGTAAGCAAGTCGACCAATTATAATCGCTGATTCTGTGACTATAACAAGAATTATCGATTGTGATTAGTCAATTCGCTTACTGCTTATGTCTTACTGTTTAAGTTTTTCTGTGGGTCTTTACCTTGTGCTAACAACTGAACCCGATGTCAGAACAAGATGGCTATGTTGCTGCATGTTTGCATTTTGTTTATTACAAAATAAAATATACGGTTAACAGGGTCGTAGCAGGAATTAATACATAGAAGAAGTCTCTATCATGTATATATACAGTCAGTCACAATAATTAGTTGCCTAATAAGTTATAATTTCGAAATTCTAAAATATAAGGTATCTATATTTTATATAGATCCTCGGTTTCCTCTATAAACCCACTTTGCTGTTTATGCCCCATAATTTCATCTAGTCGTTCAAAGATTAAGTAACAATTTTCGATTATCAAAAAATGTGAGCGCCTTTGTAAGCTTATAAGGACGTCACCCCCGTCGCCGCCGTCGAAGATGAAAGGGTAGCGAGTCGGAGCCACAGAAAAGACAAGGGAATCGGGATGGCTTCTCTTTTCTCGATCACAAAGCTCGGCTTTCCCGGCATTCGTGCCGATGTGTTTGCGCGATCCGTCGGCGTCTATGCGAGCAACGTTAGACAATGGCTTTCTAATCCCGCCGTTCCATCAAACTCCGTGAGATGGGCGCGGGTTCGAGGATGCGGGACGAGTCTGAGTAGAGCCTTCTCGGAGCTCACGGATCGCATGGGGTTACACAATCAATCGGTTCGCAGCAATCCGTAGCGGAGCCAAACCCTTAAGAGACGACATGCTTTCGTCCGGGCTCTGATCGATCTTCGATCGTCGGTGCGGTGACGCGGTCGTTTTATACGGCGAATCGAGCCCCGATCCGACGCCCTCGACCCCAATCGACGGATTTGTATATCGGATCGGCGGGATTTGCGTCGTGCACGCCGTTACGTCGTCGTTACCCATTCCGTGTAGCCGCGCGCGCTCCCTTTTAGTGCAGCGTCGTCATCGTCGTCGTCGTCGCGGCGTTACGCAAGCAAGCAATTTGTCGGCAAACTTATACGACGCGCCTTAATAAGGCGCGCGTTGGAATAATTACTCAAAGCGTCGTCGTGCAGTTGTTATTACGTAAGGGCGCGTCTTCTTTGATAGATATCTTCAGGTGAGCCGGCACAGCCGCTCCTCTTTTGATAGATACCATCTGCCAGACACCGTAAACCGGGGAATCGCGCTTTGATCTCGGAAAGCGAATCTGGCAGAGATACGCCGATATTTTAATTAGTTGGATAGAACCCGCCGGAGTGGCGCGCGATTGCAGTTTTATTCGTCGGTATGCGCGCGAGTTCTCTGAGCCCGGGATATCCAAGAAACGTCGATATCTAGCCACTCGAGATTAGAGTAATTCCGATGACCGGTGTCACGGAGCGTAGTTACCGTTGCGCTTTGACGGGATGGAACGCTATCTAAGCTGTTGGCCGTAGACGGCGAACGCGCATTAAAGGCCGCTCGACCATTTTCGACGACGTCTCGGGCCACTCTTCCTCTGATCTGACGATCCCGCGAGTGAGCGCGCGAGTTAGTTTGCAATTCGCCACGTCGATCAGCTTGTTGATACTGACACGCGCCAGTGGCCTCAGTGGATCGGAAATTCAAGGCGGTGAGACGAGAAAGCTCAGACGAGAGAGCCTAACGGGAGTACCCGCTTAATCGTTCGTTTACGAATTCACATCATGAATAGCACATTAATAACGCACGTATCGCGATAATTACTCACAGTGTGTTGAAGTAAATCTCATTACGGCAGTGCAAACTTTCGTTGATAGGTATTACGAGAGAGCCGTGTTTGATAGATGCTGCGAGCTGCCGCATCTGCGCGCGCGTGTGCAGGCTTTGTAGAACTGTGTGTGTGTGTGTGTGTGTGTATGTATTAAGAGCGAATGGATCCGGACGTTTCATTAGAAACATGGACGCGGGCGTAGATGTATCGGGTGACGGATGACGGATCTTGCGATATCGATGCCGTGCCGAATAACAGCGTCGTTGGCATTAAGAGTACACTTCGGGACACTGTCAGCCGATTAACCCGACGAACACGCGCAATCGCGCGAAATGGATGGACGTAACAACTGATGGGCGGATTATTTCACGTGGAATTTTAGGAAGATTAAATTTATAAGCCCGTTGGATGAGTGTGTTATTAGTACAAGCAAATGCAAAAATGCAACATTCTATTATGTGTGAAAATATTCTGAATATATTGAATATTCTGAACGTACTGCGACGTACGTAAAAGTATCTCAAATGAAATTTTGATTCAATAATAGCAAATTTCTCCGTATAAATTCCATAAAACATGAAGGACAAATGGAAAACGTCAGATATACTTAAAGCAAAATAACTAAGAAATAGATCATATTTATTCCATGGATACTAATAACGTGTTTACTTGTACTAATATAAAATATTTTTCGAATAAGAAAGTAATATTTTCTTAAAACTCTAACGCCTTCCATGAAAAAGCAATTCTATCTAAATAAAATAATTTAAGCAAATCTAT
Source organism: Odontomachus brunneus (assembly GCF_010583005.1). Classification (NCBI taxonomy): domain Eukaryota; kingdom Metazoa; phylum Arthropoda; class Insecta; order Hymenoptera; family Formicidae; genus Odontomachus; species Odontomachus brunneus. Next base: position 130,604 of record NW_022639564.1, read on the forward strand.
CATTAGTACCTACCAAAGAAATATTTTTTATTTTTTAGATATTTTTTCTCTCATAGTGTATGATAGTATATAAATTATTGTTTTCCTAAAATGCTTCAAAGAATTACTAACTGTGCTTTCTCTATGTAGAAACTTAAAAGTATGTGTGAGTGTGTGTGTGTGTAAACTTATATATATGTATGTATATATATGTATGTATATATATGTATATACACAAGATATAATATTTCTTTTTGTATAAATATATATAAAGAAAGTTCAAGGAGTTGTTTAGATGACGTGCAAGTGTGTGGATGCTTGATTAACGTGGTGTGTGAATTTGGAATGATTTTGGGATATTGAGTTAAATAGAGAAGGTAAATAGATAAGGAAAATTATGTAAGAATGAGTGTGTAGATAGCGTGAGAGTGAAGACGAAACATGACGTTAGATAGAAAGGCAGGATTCGAGGCAGAAAGATACATAGGTGACTGAGATTATGGCATCATAAGGAACATAGAGTAGTGTAGTAAGGAAGAAGAATTGACATGGTAATGCAAAAATTATAGAGAAAATGTATAACAGGTAGTAAAAAAAAATAGAAATATATAAGGGATAGAAGTATAGAAGAGGGGAAAAACATATGGAATCATTAGATATCGATACGGAAGCGAAATACAGATATGGGAAAGAAAAATGTCACAAGGATTGGTGGGATAGATGTTGTGGAAATAAGGTGGAAGTGTAAAGAATAAAAGGAAGGATATAAGTTATGGAAAATTCCTTCTTAGCGAAGTAAGCTAAAGATGATATATTGGCAATAAAGAAAAAGGTAGAGGAATCATTTCATGAAGATATAGAACAAAACTGAGGATAAGAGGATAAAGAGGAAACAAGGAGAAGGGAATTATCGATAAAGGAAATGTATAATAGATGGTAATAGAAGATAGTAGTACATAAAGGATGGAAATAGAAAACATATGGGATCATCGAATGGAATACAGAAGTAAAATAAAGGTACACGATAGAAAAATAGCATAAAGACTGATATAGGTGCTGGGAAAGTAAGAAGGATGAAGTGTAAAAAATAAAAGAAAAGTTATAGGATATGGAAAACTCTCTTCTTGGCGATATAAGCTGAGGAAAAATATACAGGCAGAAAAAGACAGAGGAATCACTTCAGGAAGCTATGAAATATAGAATAAAAAAATGAAAAATACAAGATACAGAAAAAAATTGAGGGAAAAAGGATAAAGAGAAAATAAAGAGAACAGTGGAAAAACTGGATATGAAAAGGAGAAATAAAGGAATAATTGTATATAGTAGAAGAGAGAGACAGAATTTGAAGTAGTGTATGAGAAGATATGATATTCATTGATGAAACACGAAAGTATAATTAAATATGATAGAAAGAAAGAAGGTTTTAGGAAGTGTCAAGATTAAGCGAAAATTAAGAAGATTATGTAAGGGCATTTAGGTAAAGAGAATAATATTGTAAAATTTAATTAGAGAAAGGAAATATAAATATAGGGATATTAATAACTGGATAGGTAGAAAGTAGGAATGGAATAGGCAATGTAAATACAAGGATATAAGTAACTAGTTAAGTAAAGATAAGGAATGGATGGATGCGTGTAGTTGTAGGTGAAGGCGAAATAAGACGTTAGGTAAGGAAGTAGAATTTAGAGTGGAAAAAGAACATAGATAATAGAGATGATGGCATCATAAGAAATAGTAGTTAGGATAGTGTAAATAATGCAAGTAAACTTAAATTAAAATTGTTGTACAGAGGAAATTATTGACAGAGAAAACATATAATTAGCAATAATAGTAGACAGAAGTATGTAAGAGATAGAGGAAGAAGAAGATACAAGAAATAAAAGGGAAAGATTTTGTCAGGATAGGAAAAGGAAACAAAATAAAGGATATACAAAAAAGGAAGAAGCAAGAAATGGTAAGAGATTTTGTAAGTAAGAAGATGGAAGTGCAAAAAATAAGAGGAAGGTAATATAGGATATGGAAAACTCCTTCTTGGCGATGTTAGTTGAAGAAGACGTATAGCAAGTGGAGATAAAAAAGCAAAGAAAGCACTTCATGGAGTTAGTAGGAAGAATAGAGTGGGGTAAGGAAACTAACAAAATATAGAAGAAAATAGGGAAAGAGAAGATGAAGAGGAAATAAAGAGAGTAGTGAAGAGATTAAGAAGAAAGAGAAGAGAATATAAAAAGGAAAATTAAAGGGATAGGAGTGCACAGCTGAATGAAAGAATAAAGTTAGGAGTATTATGTACAAGGACAATATGGTACCTGTTAATTGAAATAGGAAAATATAATAGGAAAATGTAATTAAACATAATAGAAAGAAGGTAACGTAAAGATTAGGTATAAAATAAGAAGATTGTGAAAAGAGATATTGCATGTAGGTAATGAGAATGATATTATAAAGTCAAATAGGGAAAGGTATTGTAAATATAGAGATATTAATAACTAAATGCAAATAGAAATAAGGAATGGATGAATGTATGTGGTTAATGAATATAAATGTAGACTAGGTCTTCTTTGTGGCTATCTAAGTTGAAGGAAAATAAATATCTACCTATAAAGAAAGTTTGTTACTTTATTTACCTATTAATTCTATTGAAAATATTAACTATTCAATATTATATTATTTTATCTCACATATGTTCTCTGTCTGTAGTGGAATAAGTTATACAATGAATACTAATTGAAATTAAGGATTGAATGATATAGGGAATATGTTGAAATAATCAAACATTAAATAATTCTGAAGTAGAAGACAGATGTTTGATTATTTCAATATTCTCTATAAGTATTCAATCCTTATTCTTAATTTCAACTAGTATTCATTGTGTAACTTGTTCCATTATAGACAGAGAGCACATATAAGATAATATAATATAATATTTTTTCGATAGGATTAATAGGTAAATAAAGTAACAAACATTATTTATATGTATTTATACGAAAAGAAATATTATCTTTTATATGAAGATCTAGAAATTTTTTAAAAGCACGCTGAAGAAAAAAGCTGTATGAGCAATGATATTGTGTGTACCGCAATGCAATTTAAGGATTTATATTTGAATTCGATATGGAGCATCATAAGACGCAAAAACAACGTTTGCCATATTTACACTGAATTCTAAGGCCAGCATTCATAGATGTAAATTACTGATCTTTAACTGAAAGTATAATTAATGACAGATTTGTAATCATCCGCTGAATATTCGGCTAAATGGATTAATATTTTTTGTCGTGCAAAACAGGAGTAGATGATTAATAACTGAAGATTCATAAGGCTATAATTGTTAAGCTATCATTTGTCAAATAACGACTATGAATACCGACCTGAAATTCAACTCGGGTGCCGTCTTATTCTCGGTAAGCATGTCAAATGTCTGTTAAACTCGGGAACTTCTTGTATAATAAATGATTTCACACACCTGGATATATACGATGTATCACAAACCACATTCTAGCGTCCTGCATTCTCCACCTTGGTTGCCCGATGTTGCATACCGCTTCCCGCTGCTCCTTTGTAGCACTCTGGATGCTGACACTCGCGGCACTGACATTCACACTCGCGCAAATACGACGACTCGATTGGAGAAACGCGTGACGACTAACTGACGCGTCCCGACGAGAGAGCACGGTTGAATATTTCAACACACGGCGAAATGTTTGACGACGAAGCTGCGCGAGGTTAGGGTTAAGTTAGGTTAACAAGCTGTGATTTAGGCGGCAATACGCACGATACCACGCAGCGCCGTGCGACACTTGCCGCTCGAGTGAGACTCAACTCACGGTCACGGACGACGCGCGCCCCATTCCCTCCCGCCCCTCCCCCCCCCACTTCACCCAACAGCCGCGAGCGTCAACACTGCTTAGTATTAAATGACCGTTATTACAACATCAACAAACTCGGAACATTCCAGACCTTTAAACGACACAAAAACTTATTCTCGCGTTCTGACGCTAGTCTAATCTAACCCTAACTCTTAACATAATCCTAATTATAATCGACTCTACTGTCCGAGACTTGGCACTACGTGTATCTCTGGCGTCATATCATCTTTCTTTCTCCCACTGTCTTTCAATTCTCAATCGCCGATCGCTCGATTCTATCACTGCTTGTGTGTGACGATAGTAAGAACAAGTGTAATGGACGCCGTCTCGACACGTCGCGACAAGCACAGGCTGCGCATAACGAAAAACGAGAAGTTTACTTACTAATAACGTCCTCACGATACATGCCGATGATCGCCCATCGTTATTCTCGACACTCCCGATACTTATTTCCGCGTGAGACTCACTTTCGATGGATAAAAGACACGAGAAGTGCAGAGCGACGTTGATCGATGTGTCAGTAGCGGTTGCTCGGTGCAAAAAGATCGAAGATGTGCACATCGAACGCGAGAACGCGGAACGCACAGCAGGTGGCGATGCCGTAACCAATCAACGCGTCGCATTCGCGTAAGGCATAGATTATGGGCTACCGCGGTTACCTCACGATTCGATAGATCGATACCTTCACGTCGAGTAACCATTATTAACACAATCGACAGATTTATTAGTGAACTGGAGTTTATTATTAATGAATTGAAAGTATGGTGATAATTATAGAAAAAGAGAAAGATAAAGTTACGTCGAAAATGTACGCGATACTGAATTTCGGACAAGAGCGTCGTTCTGTCAGTAAGACAGAAAGGAGTGTACAGAGCGTGTAGTTTCGGAACACATCGTTCACGTCGCGGCGCTCATTTCGGCGTACGTTATCAATTACGCGGGCATCTCCGATCTTTTTGCGTCGAGCAACCGCCATTAGCACATCGATCGACGTCGCTCCGAGTTTTACGCACCTTTTACTCATATAAAGCGAACCTCGTGCGGAAATGAATATTGGAAGTATCAAGAATAATGATGTACGATCGTTGGGACGTAAGTAAGTTATTAGTAAGTAATCTCCGCATTTCTCAGTATATACCGCCGTTTGCGTCGTGACGTGTCGGCGTCTATCACTCTCATTATTATCTTCGACTCTTTAAAGTAGTAATACAGAATCGGACGATCATTGATTTGTCGGGGAATGCAGTGGTAAGGAGGAAGGTAAAACGACGGCACACAGATGCACACAGATACGCGACATCGAATATCGGGTGGTAGTGTCGGTCAGTTAGTAAGAGAGAGAGAGAAAGAGAGTGCGTTATTGTAGAAGGGCGACACCGTTCACGTCTTGGCGCGCATTTTCGGCGTACGTCAATTGAGCAGCCATATTTGATTTCGATCTTTCCGCACCGAACAACCGCCACTGACACATCGATTGATATCGCTCCGCGTTTATCGCGTCTTTTGTCTGTTCTAAAGCGAGTGTCGCGCGGAAATAAGTATCAGGAGTGTTGACAGTAGCGATGTGCGATCGTCGAGACGTGTCGTGAAGACGTTATTAGTAAGTAATCTCCTCATTCTTTGCATATACAAGTTTGTCACGATGTGTCGAGTCGACATTCCTTAGGCGTGTTCTACAACGGCAGTAGGAGTAGTAGTGAGAAATAAGCAGTAAGCAAATTGACCATTCCATTCTCATAATTTAAGAGTAATTTAATCGATTGGTCTATTTACTGACTGCTTATTTCTTACTACTACTCCTACTGTCATTATAGACGATGCATTAAACTTCGTCTACAATACGTAGAATAAGCTTAGCATATGAAAAGTAACAGTAGGAGTAAGAAATAAAACTAATTTATTTTATATACATCTACTAATTATTTCATATACATCTACTAATTATTTTATATACATCTAATAATTTATTTCATATATATCTACTAATTTATTTATATATACATCTAAACTCTAACTTTCTTACATCGGAAATATTTATTCACAGAAAAACTTTTGGCATGAGGGAGCTGAGATATAGACGTAAGCGAAATAAATGATTTTTATTTCTTACTCCCACTCTTACTTCGCATATTGTAGACTAAGGCTTAGTGGCTGTCTATAATGCGCGGAGTAAGCTTATTAATGTAAGTTGGAGTAAGAAATAAAAATAATTTATTTCGCTTACGTCTATACTCTAATTTTCTTACAACCGGAGGTATTTCGCTTAAATAAAAGAAATACGTCCGATGTAAAGGAGCAGACGTAAAAACGAAATAAATTAATTTTATTTCTTACTCCAACTTATGTCAAGCTTACTCCGCATATTGTAGACGGCCACTTACACTTGTTACTTCAACGCCCTACTCAAGCAGTAATAGAATCGGACGATCTGCGGATTTATTAGTAAAAAATTGGAAATGCGGCGATAATCCGAGGGAAAGAGAAAGATGATATGGCGTCAAAGAGAAAGAGAAATACATGCGATGTAGAATCTCGGACAGTAAAGTCGATTGATCAAGTCAGAGTACTGTCATGTACTGTCATGTACAAAGAACATGTTCTTTCTTACTAACATGAAAATTTGATATTATTTGACAGCTAATACAGCAAAAAAATTTAAATGTTTCGAAATAGGTGCTGAAATAGATTCGCTTATTCTAGATAAAATTAGATTAAATTATTCTAGATTAAATTAGGCTAGCGTCAGAACGCGAGAATAAGTTTTTGTGTCGTTTAAAGGCCTGGAATGCGCGAGTCTATGTTGTCAGGGCAGCGGTCGTTCAGCGGTGAACGGCGCCGCTAAAGCGACAGACTGG